>NC_084922.1:36749108-37052138 GCF_958298935.1 Phragmites australis | reverse complement strand
CCAGTTCATAATTTTTTATCAGATTGTGCCATCTTCGCTGTCTCATTTTCAGATCATCCTGAGTGAAAATGTATTTGAGGCTCTTGTGATCCGTATAAATATGGCAAGGACTTTCCCAGCAGATAATGTTGCCAAATCTTCAAGGCGTGTACCACTACCCCATCTGTTGTGAGGGGTGTCAAGGCTGGATGTGTCGAGGGGCTTCTCTTGCTGAAGTAGCCTCCCCCTCAACTCTAGCTAGGGGTTCTGCTTGATCATGTAGTGGTACAACAGAAGTAGAAGCAGTAGTAGCATCAGGACCTTCTATTGATGTAGTGGAAGCAGAAGGCAGCTCTAGAGCATATGGTAATGGATGGAAACCAACATCATCTTCATCATCATCAACTAGTGCTGAAAGGTCCTCATGTACAAAGGTGCTCTTGCTTAATTCCTGTTCACCTGCAGTCTCAAAAGCAAGGGTTGTGCATGGCATGGTTTAATTGAAAGTGATCTTAAATGTTCCTATGATATTGTTAGTTTCCAAGTTAAACACATGATAAGCATGACTATGTAAGGCATAGCCAAGAAATATGCCATTAGCTGGTGGGACTCAAATTTGTCCAAATTACCTTGCTTGAGAATGAAGCACCTGCATCCAAACACATGAAAGTGACTCACCTTGGGTGCCCTTCCGAATCTCATCTCATAGGAAGTTCTGTTCAAGATCGAAGGCAAGAAAATCTGATTTGAAACATGGCAAGTGGTGTTGATTGACTCGGTCCAATACTTTCTAGGAGTCCTATGCTCATCGAACATCATCCTAGTCATCTCAACAAGGGTTTGATTCTTTGTTTCAACCACACTGTTCTATTGAGGCACATAAGGTGAAGAGAACTGATACTCTAGTCCATGTTCAGCACAAAAAGCCTAAAATTGATTTTTTTTAATTTATTGCCATTGTCATTGCGAATAGCTCTCATGGAATTGAGAGGAGATTCATTCTTCAGCCTTAAAACCAAATCTCAAGAATGAGAATATGCCTCATCTTTTGTTTCCATAAAAAACACCCAAGAGTACCTCGAAAAATCATCAACAATCATAAGAACATATCACTTCTCACCCGCTGAACACACACGGGATGGACCGACCATGTCCATATGCAAAAGCTCTCTCAGGTGGTCAGTCATCACCTGTTTAACAGGTGGGTGAGAACCAACAATCTTTTTCCCATGAAGACAAGGGGCACAAACCAAATCTTTTTCAAACTTAAGCTTTGGCAATCTTTGGATAAGGTCAAGAGCACTCAAACGAGAGAGTAAATCAAAACTCATGTGACCAAAACTCCTATGCCACTTCCAAAGATCTGTGGTTGAAATGTCCATTAAGCAATGAGAAGAACCAAAAGACTTGAAAAAATCCATGTTGAAAACTCGGCCAACTAGGGAAATACTACACACAAGATCACCAAAAAAATCAATAACACAAAAGCATTTTTCTTAAAATGCACTTCAAAACCATCGTCAAGAAGCAGGGAAACTAAAAGTAAATTGTACTTTAAGTTGTCAATCAAAATGACCTCCTTGAGTACAAAGTGATCATTTACCTTGATAGCACCAACTGGCATTACCTTTCCTCTGATGTCATCCCCAAAGGTGATGTACTCATTTTGCATCATTGTGGTGAGGCTGCAAAACCATTTGGGATTTTGATTATGTGGCGCGAAGAGCCAGAATCCATGAGCCACATATTCTCCAAACCTCCGTCCTCCTCCTAGAATTGAGAATAATTGTGAGTGAATAACTCAACGCTGGGGTTAGTGAAATATGGAGAATACCAGTGCTGAGCCACCTGTCCAATAGCAGAATTAGTACATTGATACTTATCCTTTCTCACAGGCGGGGAGTGAGCACCATGATGGGGAAAACGTGGTCCGCAAAAGCCTTGAGACTCAAAGTCACAGGCACGTGAGCCATAGCCATATGGAGCACGACTAGGTCCACGCTGAGCAAACAAGTTACCATTACTACCACGACAGATTTGTCCCCCCTTTTCCTTTTATTTATTGTCTAATGCTCACTCTGCTTTGTCTTTGATACGTGTATCTACAACCTTGCAGACTCAGAGATGACATGACGACGATCAGCAGCAGCTTAATCGAAGGTTGTCCGGAAAGCCAGACGTAATTAACTGGAGGTCTTGCACAACCACAGGAACCAGAATCAACAATCACTAGAAGAAAAATAATCGGTAGTGTGTGTATGTGTGTATGTGTGAGACATTGTATCTGTGAAACTGTTCTTTATGATTTTAATAATGAATGAATAAAGTTATGTGTTTTAATTATATTTTATCTCTCATTCTTTCATATAAGTTGGTATACTGGTACGCTCGTAATACATATATAGTTATACAATATAACAGTTCAAATCCATAAAAGGACGAGTTTCGGATCCACGGAACACCTGCCTCGCATGACACATAGTTACTAGATAGACGAAATCACAGAAACCTAAGCATGTGAACCACGACCTTGCTATTTTTTTTAAAAAGAAAAAAGTTGAGATCGTTGGTGCACGTACTGACTAAATTTAAACTGCATCGATCGTTCCGGTCATGACTGAATATTTGATTTTGACAGCCATATTTTCTTCCTCGCTTTAGAAATGGCCTCCAAAGCTGCTGATGGCATATACTTAGGAGAGCTTTGCAGTCCTTTTCAAGGATGCATAACATAGAAAAGGAGAAACAAAAGCTAAAGCAACACCGCATAGAAAAAGAGAGGATGTAGAACTATGTATCTAGCAGGTCGGCTGTCATGAACTCACGGTACTACGGCAGAGCTAGCCATGACACAGGACCAGTGTTCTAAAAAACACTAGGCGCGCATAATCGCTATCTAGCCCACACAAGACACATGTATGTAGTTGGTTGTATTGTAAAACTGTAAGTATTTCATTAGAAATACTAGTACAGCATATGTAGCAAAATCTCACTGCAAGGTTCCTCGGATAGGTGCTTGAGAGATAGAAGTACTTCCAATTGTGTTCGACGTATTTTTCATAAAAAAACGTCTTGTTTCACAAAAGTTTAGCACTAACATTTCTAAGAAAAATATAAATGATCATTGAGCTCTTCACCAATTATATATGGAAGTAATTTGGCCAACAAAATGATGAGCCGCCGCTAGGTCTAGTTAGTTGGTTGGTAGTCGTGAAAGGAGAAAAGGTGCACATTTCCACTACAGGATTCTCCAAAATTGCAATGGTATAGAAGGAATTTACCTTTTCCAGTAGCTTAGACTCTCTAGCTTTGCTGTAGGAAAAATGTGACTATTTCTTTAACAAGGCATTCCCAAAAGGGAGGTTAATTGTGTCAACCAGGACCGACCAACCTATAGATGTAGCATTAATTATAGACATATAGCGCCACCTGCAGAAAAAAAAAACTTGGCTATTAGTGTATCACTGATGAGCAATTTGCTAAAGCAGACCCACTTAGGATGAGTACTTTTATGATTTGTCGTATTTTTAATTGTATCCCTAGAGATTAGGTGCTAGATTTAGAGTGCGGTACTTTTATGATTTGTCACATGAATTGCAGTATATATGTAGCCACATGCATTATCTCAAGTATCTTTACGCTTTGAGATTTGTAAATACTTTGTAAGAAAAAGTACAGTATAGCTACACTTTCTCCAGTTGCGCGTGATTCATGTGTTGAGACTTGGAGCTACTGAGCTAGGATGAGCTATTAGACAATTGATCAGTGGGTTGGTTAAAGGAGAAAATGTGTTCAAAGTAAATTTTGTCGGGTAAACATAAAAAGCTTATCCATTAGGTTTTGGCGTTAGCTTTTACGTGCCAGTCTTTTCTGATTAGCCTACTAGATCGGCATCATCATTACACTGCAAGTTGCAAATGACAAGCTCATCTTATTGTAGTGTGCATCATCTTTCATGGTACTAGTAGTAGTGTATCTGTGTATATGCAGCCTGCAAGTATATATACTTAGTACCAGTGTATATGCAGCAGCTTGCAAGTGTGCTACATTTGGTGTTGAAATTAAAGCAAAGTTTTCGTGTGTACTTTATATGCTAATAATACGGATACGCATGTCTTCCGGAAATACAAATACAACACATGACAGATGAATTGGTGATGAACAACCTCCTAACTGGTAGTAATACGAGTCTGGCACATACGGTAATCATATGTGCCGCCAACAAATGTAGGTAGGACTGAAAGGACACCCCCTTTATTTGTCTCGTAAATTACTTTATTACCTCCTAAATAAAAAGGTATTTTCACTTAACTAAGGTATAGCAATGAGCAACCCTGATTTTTTGCTGTTTTAATTTATTTATTATATATCAAAGACCAAACCAACATTATTGGCCCAATTGGCATAATTAAAGATAAGGCGATGTTGAGGAAAATGCCCTAGCCCACGGGTATTACTAGGGAGTCCCTATCAAACGCTCTTCCGAAGCCCTAGTGCTCCAGACTCTCTGTCAAGACTCAAGCTTTCAGAGACCATGAGGCTCCTTAGGCCACTGCCTCTCAGGACGGGGGAAGCAGCTAGCCTCTGTAGAGAAACTCAACAAGAGGAGAACGCTCACTGCAATTGGTCTGGCATGAAGTGGTCGACAGTTGATTATAGTACAAGTGCTGGACACCCTGACATCTGTGACAGTACGCCATCGTGCCACAATTGACAACTAGTTCAGTACTGCGCCCTTCGTTGACGTTAGCTTGTGGGCCTTAGACATACGAGGCCCCCGTAGCTCTTAGGCTTTGGAGTTACCCCGGAGCCTAGCTGGCCTCGAAGCGTGGGAGGAAGGGGGCATCTTTTTATTGTCAATACATTTGATGTTATCCTGCCTCTCAACGTCTTCTCCAAGTTTGAGTCTCCTCTCTAGAGGAGGCTCTCGCTACACCTTGTTTGTGGAAGACGTTTCGTCTTCCGCCAACAATGCACCGTCTGTGAGGAGAGAACACAAAAGTACTAGAGATGTAGGACACCACCAAAATACCACCAAGATGTTAGCCCAAGCAGTCGTTCCTATCGTCGCACCCATGAAAAAGCATGCATGGCAACCGCAACCAGGCACACTATGTGCACCTGCCAGCTCTGGAGCTAAGTGGAACGACGGCACCCCGGCCACCATTGACCCAACAGCTTGGGTCGACACGAAGGCCCAAGCCGACGTGGAGGCTTTACAACAATGGCATAGTAAGGACCTCACCGCACCCCGGAAGGTTACAACCAAGGGCGCAACCAGACAAGCTGTCCTCTAGTGGTTTTGGGCGCTCGAGCCCAAGGGCACATATGCCTGGACCCAACTCCTAGATGCCTCCTGTGACGACGTCCAAAGCACCTATATCGAGCTAGCATCCTCCGAAGGCCTGGTTGCCTGGCAACCCCCTCGGCCTCCCCTGGCGGAGAAGGTTTCGGGGAGACTATAGGCTCTGGTGCGCTAAGGCTTCACCTGCGCCCTCGTCGCCGACCACCGGCTTCGACACCACCGGAAGGGTACCAATGCATCCTGCACGGGACCGAACATGGCCACAATACAGATGGCTGCCGAACCCTCATAACCTTCTGAGAGGATTACCTCGAAAGGTAGACAAGGCGTCCGGCAAAGGAAAAGGCCAGCGATAGGTAACCTAAGGGCCGTAAGCCTGCAGCGGGGCACCAGGTGGGCAGCAAGGCCTTGCTAAGCCCCCTTCAGACCGTTAGGCCGCCTCTGACTCCGCCACCAACGGTGCAGTACCCTAGCAAGGAGGACTGAGTTGTACAAACAACCCTGACCATCACGGAACCAGGAAGGCCTCCAACCTAGTGAGGCCCTGTCTGAGCCTCCGGATCGGTTGGGGCCCTCGACTTGGCTCTGGATGCTCCGGATGCCCACATAGCTCAAACCTTTTGGCAGACAACCTGAGCCGGAGGAGCCAACTCTTCCACTGCCTTTAGGCCACGAAGTTTTTCTTGCCTTCGACCTTACTGTGGAGACCCCATTTTGGCAAAGGTATGGCCATCTATGACCACCTAGCAATAGCTTGCCTCGTTGGTTGTTTTTTCAGTAGGGTCAGCGTACATTGAAAGTAGCTAGCTGTTGGAAGTTCCAACAACAGATGATGACTAGGTAGCAACAGTATACCATATGACTTAAGTTATATCCCTACTCAACAATAGGCAGTAAAACCTAAGTTATATCTGCAGTCAAAACTTAAGTAATACCTTTACTCAAATAGTGCACGGATACCTTACAAAAACCTCCCCACCGATGGCACAAACCTCGGTGGTAGAGATATGTTATAAAAAGCTCCCTACCTATGGCCAAACCTCGGTGGTGGAGATGCCTTACAAAAACCTCCCCACCAATGGCACAAACCTCGGTGGCGGATATGTCTTACAAAAAACCTCCTCACCGATGGCACAAACCTCGATGGCAGATATGTCTTACAAAAAACCTTCCCACCGATGGCAAAAACCTCGGTGGTGGAGATGCCTTACAAAAAAAAACCTCCCCACAGATGGAACAAACCTCGGTGGTGGAGATACCTTACAAAACCTCCCCACCTATGGCACAACCTCGGTGGTGGAGATGCCTTACAAAAATCTCCCCACCGATGGCACAAACCTCGGTAGTGGAGATGTCTTACAAAAAGTCTCCCCACCTATGGCACAACCCCAGTGGTGTAGAGGCCTTACAAAAACCTCCCCACTGATGACGCAAACCTCGGTGGTGGAGATGTCTTACAAAAAACCTTCCCATCCCTGGCTTAGGCTCGGTGGCAGAGACATCTTGAAAAACTTCCCCACCAATGGCTCAGCCTCGGTGGAGCTTTTAAAACCTCCCCACTAATGGCTTAGCCTCGGTGGTGGAGAGATCTTGAAAAACCTCCCCACCAATTGCTTAGCCTTGGTGGCAGCGAGATCTTTAAAAACCTCCCCACCGAAGGCTTAGCCTCGGTGGCGAAAACATCTAGAAAAACCTATGCAGGTGGAGATGCCTTAAAAACCTCAAGGAAACCATAAGGCATGTCATAGGCGAAAGCTCCAATGTCGTAGAGGTACTGAAAACCCTCTGACAGTTCGTAGGAGAAAGCCTCGGTGCCGTAGAGGTACTTAAACCCTCCGACAGGTTGTAGATGAAAGCCCCGATGCCATAAAGGTACTGAAACCCTTCGATAGGTCGTAGGCAAAAGCCCCGATGTTGAAGAGGTACAGACAAACCATCTAACAGATCGTAGGCAAAAGCTCCAATATCATAGAGGTACTGAAAACCCTCTGACAGGTCACAGGCAAAAGCCCTAATGTAGAGGTACAAAGAAACCCTCAAGCAGGTCGTAGTCAAAAGCTCTGATATCGTAGAGGTACTGAAAACCCTCTAGCGTGTCATAAGAGAAATCTCCGATGTCGTAGAGGTATTAAAAACTGTGATAGGTCGAAGGCGAACGCTCCGATGCTGTGAGGTACTAGAAACCCTCTGACAGGTTGTAGGTAAAAGCTCTGATATCGTATACGTACTAAAAACCCTCCAACAGGTCGTAGGCAAAAGCTTCGATGCCATAGAGATACTGAAAACCCTCCGGCTGGTCGTAGGCAAAAGCCTCGATGCCATAGAGGTACAAAAAAACCCTCTGACAGGTCATAGGCGAAAGCAGCGATCATGTAGAGGTACTAAAAACACTTCGACGGGTCATAGGTGAAAGCCCCTATATCGTAGAGCTACTGAAAACTCTCTGACAGATCGTAGGTGAAAGCCTGAATGCCGTAGAGGTACTGAAAACCCTCTGACATGTCGTAGGCAAATGCCACAATATCGTAGAGATACTGAAAACCCTCTAGCAGGTCGTAGGCGAAAGCCCCGATGTCTTAGAGCTACAAAGAAACCCTCCTACAGGTCGTAGACCAAAGCCCCAATGCCATAAAGGTACTGAAACCCTCTGGCAAGTCATAAGTCAAAGCTTCAATGTCATAGAGGTACTGAAAACCCTCTGACAGGTCGTAAGCAAAAGCTCTAATGCCGTAGAGGTACTGGAAACCCTTCGGCAGGTCGTAGGCCAAAGCCCCGATGCCGTAAAGGTATTGAAAACCCTCCAGCAGGTCGTAGGCGAAAGACCTGGTGTCGTAGAGGTACCGAAAATCCTTTGGCAGGTTGTAGGCGAAAGCCTCAATGCCGTAGAGGTACCAAAAACCCTCTGACAAGTCGTAGGCGAAAGCCTTGATGCCATAGAGGTACTGAAAACCCTCTCGCAGGTCATAGGCAAAAGACTCAATGCCGTAGAGGTACTGGAAATCCTTCGACAGGTCGTAGGCATAAGCCCCGATGTCGTAGAGGTACAAAGAAACCCTCTGGAGCCTCGTCACGGCTAAGGTCCAAGGGGGTCACGGACTGCCTCCCTCGGCCTAGCCATCCGCTTCACCTCCGGTGACCAATGCTGGGCTCCGGATGATCCTGCCTCTGAAGCCTCATTACAGCTAAGGGTTGAGGGGGTCGTGAACTGCCTCCCTCGGCCTAGCCATCGGTTTCACCTCTAGTGACCGTCGTTGGGCTCTGGGTGGCCCTGCCTCCAGAGCCTCATCACGGCTAAGGGCTGAGGGGGTTACGGACTACCTCCCTTAGTCTAGCCATCGGCTTCACCTCTAGCAATCATCACTCGGCTCTAGATAGCCCTGACCTTGGGAGCCTTGCCATGGCTAAGGGCCGAGGGGGTCGCAGAATGCCTCCCTTGACCTAACTATCAGGTTCACCTCCAGCGACCGCCACTGGGCTCTGGATGGCCTGCCTCTAAAGCCCCGCCATTGCTAAGGGTCGAGGGGGTCACGAACTGTCTCCCTCGGCCTAGCCATCGGCTTCACCTCCGATGACCGTTGTTGGGCCCCGGATGGCCCTGCCTCCGGAGCCTCGCCATGGCTAAGGGTCGAGGGGGTCACAGACTGTCTCCCTCGGCCTAGCCATTAGCTTCACCTTCGATGACCATCGTTGGGCTCCAGATGGCCCTGTCTCTGGAGCCTCTCCATGGCTAAGGGCTGAGGGGGTCACAGACTGCCTCCCTTGGCCTAGCCATCGACTTCACCTCCGGTGACCGTCATTGGGCTCCAGATGGCCCTACCTCTGGAGCCTCACCACGACTAAGGGATGAGGGGGTCACAAACTGCCTCCCTTGGTCTAGCCATTGGCTTCACCTCCGGTAACCGTCGTTGGGCTCCGAATGGCCCTGCCTCCAGAGTCTCACCAAGGCTAAGGGCCGAGAGGGTCGCGGGCCTCTAGAGCCTCACTACCAGGCTCCGGATAGATTGCTTTGAGTTAGAAATATGGAACAAATTTGGAGGGGAGTCTGTATCAGCATCAGATGGAAGAATGTTCATATCTTGCTGGAGCCTAGCGGTGACCAGGGCTGAGGGGGTCGCGAACTGCATCCCTTAGCCTTGATAGTTGGCTTCACCTCCTTCCACCGCCACTAGGCTCTGAAACTGCCTCGCCTGCGTCAAATAAGTCATATCATGGCCCCACTATCGGCTACACCTCCCTCGCCAAGAATGACGAGGTCACTATCCCCTGCCAAAGGCGTCGAGGTCCAAACACTCCGCACGTCGTTGACACCTACCGTGGTTGCGTTGAGGCCTAAACCTATGTAAGACTTCGTTGCTCTAGTCGCCCCTAAAACACAATCGCACTCTCCAACCACTAACAACCGCTGCGTGCGAGGGGGTCAGGGAAGGTAAGTCACTAGAGCTTAGGTGCACACACAAAAAGAAACAACACTAAGCGGACCCAAGGACTTAGTTATATTAATAAATTTCACATCCAAAAAGATGCTTACATGCCTTCCCGAGTTCCTGGTATCTGGACTACTTGGGACCAAAAGTACTGACAAAGGATAGGGAAGGAAACTAAAGGCCCTAACAACAGCGCATGAGGCCGCGTATGCGCTTCATCTACGGCCTACCACTATAGAGACTAATGCAGTAGCAGCCCCCACGCTATCAGAGGACGAGGACCAAGAGAACTCCTCCACAGCCTTCTCTCCCTTCTCATTGGCCTTCTTCTCCTCCGCCTGGGCTACATCCTTCTTCTCTTCTGCCTTCTCTTCCTCGTCGATCTTCTTCTCTAAAAGATCCTAGTCGGCATTCTCTTCATCATCAGAGATAGCGATAATCTCGACTAGAGCAACCAATCAAACTGGAGATTGAGACAAAGTGGTAGGGGGCGACTCTCTCTGCAAGGATGGAAGGACGATGGTGGCTGGCTCCAACCTTGCAAATATTCCCGTGGGATCACTCACCTCCGGAGGCACCATGGTAGGCGAAATCGACACCGGCACCAAAGGTGACCCCGCCCCAGTCAAGCCAGTCAAAATCATTGACATCTCTAACGATGAGGAGGAGGAGGACACCATGATCAAGCCAAAAGAAGAGTCACTCCCTTACACAACAATGAAGGATCAACTGGGTAGACCCAGCTTTTATAGCCAGGCCAATCATTTGTACATGCCTAGGGAAGGAAATAGAACCACCACAAGTATCATCTCGTAGCCTTCCCAATTATTATCCTAAGATGCCATGGCCACACCCCGGTCAAAAGAGCTCCCACACAGCAACTCCCTGCAGCAGCACCCTAGTTTAGCATACGCATCTCATCACATTTATTATTTGAATCTATTTTGGCACATGCAAAGGCAACCGACACAAGACCCTAGGAGAACCGACGCATTACCCCGTCAAACGCACTAACGTTACCACGTGCCATTAAGTGCTTGTGCCAAAAAACCAAGGAGAATATCTTGCTTCTACATATGTTTGTGCCAAAATAATAGGGAGAATATCTTACATCTACATACGATCTCCATTATGGTGGCTCAAATGACGAAAAGGCTCGACATCAGAGAAGTTGAAGAGCTTGCTCTAACCACCGCATGGCTTCAAACGTCCTTCGGTTCCAACGCCTCTGCATCTCTGGCCTCGGCACGGGCTCCGGAGCGCATTACCTCCGTTCAGACCTCGACGTCCTTCTGCTCTAGCACCTCTACGCCTTCGGCCTCAGCACGGGCTTCGGAGCCCATTACCTTTGTTCAGACCTCGATGTCCTTCGGCTCCAATGCCTATACGCCTCTGACCTTAGCATGGGTTCTAGAGCGTATTACCTCCGTTCAAACCTTGGCGTCCTTCGGTTCCAGTGCTCCTATGCCTCTGACCTCAGCATAGGCTCCGGTGCACATAGATCCTAGCAAACCCCTATGGCCCTTGGCTTGGACATTGCCTCAACCTCAGGCGACCCCTGCCGGGCTCCGGACCGCATCACCTTCGTCGAGCTTCAGATAAAACCAAGTCGATATCTCCTACTCTTGTCATTGGATTCCGGACCATGCAACTTCCTCCTGATCACACTGTCTTCATCAAACATCATTGCCATCACTTGCAGTCATCACAGGGAGGCCCTTCAATGGCGAGATGTTGTTTATGATATCTTGACCATGAGGCTAGGGTAGAGCTAGTTTCTTCTACATCTGCCCACCCCTCCAAACCTTGGACCAGCAGATGAGAGGGTACTGTTGGGAAAAATGCCCCAGCCCATAGGCATTAATAGAGAGTCACTATCAGGCACTCTTTCGAAACCCTAGGGCTTTGAACTATCTGCCAAGACTCAAGCTTCCAGAGACCATGAGGCTCCTTAGTCCACTACCTCTTAGGACAGGAGAAGTAGCTGGCCTCCGCAGAGAATCTCAACAAGAGGAGAACACTCGTTGTAATTGGTTTGGCACGAAGTGGTCGGCAATTGATTGCAATATAAGTGGTGGACACACTAACATCTGTGATAGCACAACATCGTGCCACAATTGACAATCAGCTCGGTATCGTGCCCTTCGCTAGCGTTAGCTCATGGGCGCCAGACCTACAAAGCCCCAGAGCTCTTAGGCTCCGGAGTTACCCGGAACTTGCCTGCCCTTGATGCATGGGAGTAAGGGGGATATCTTTTTACGATCAATATATTTGGTGTTATTCTGCCTTTGACATCTCCTTTAAGCTTGAGTCTTCTCTCTAAAGGAGGCTCTCGCCGCACCTTGTTAGCAACTATATAAACACAACCCGTGCAGTGAATCAAAAGGAAAAGAAAGTGGAAAGCACTAGTAGTAATGTAGTATTAAGCACACAACCACCACCTCATTGATGAGTTAGCCAATGACATCTCGTTTTTTTTTAAAAAAGGCAATGACATCTGAGTTGCGGTCAACTTTTCTCCAAATACCTCATCATGCAAGCCTGCAAAATAATACTAATAAATCTAAAGAAATCAAAACACACGCGTGCTTGTTATGCATTGACGTGCTATATGTAGTCCTCGTGCGGTCGTGCCAAAGCCATTCTCTACGGCACAACAAAGCGAGCTGGTGAGCTGGACCACAAGCACCGGCCCGTCTCCTTCGCGATCGCCTCTGCAATACAGAGAAGGCGAAGAAGATGAGCGCCCCGGCGGCGGCGAGCACCGGCGGCGAGCGGCGGATGGGCGTCCGCGGCATGTTCAGGTTCGCGGACCGGGTGGACGTCCTGCTCATGGCCCTGGGCACGCTCGGGGCCATCGGCGACGGGTGCTCCACCAACCTGCTACTCATCTTCGCGAGCGACGTGATGAACGCGCTCGGGTACGGGGGAGCGGCACCGGGCGCCAAGAGCGCGCAGTTCATGCACGAGGTGGAGAAGGTACGCACCGTGCAGTTCACGCGCGTGATCGAGGTGTAATTCTTTCAGGCTTGTCTTTTGTGTGCATTTGTACTAACACTGTGCACCTTTTGCCTCTTTAATTTTCTCCTGGATGCAGTCCTGCCTGAATTTTGTCTACTTGGCGTTCGCGGTTTTGGCGGTGGCGTTCATGGGTAACTTCTGTTTGCAACTCTGATTATTCTTGCATGCATTCACTGAACATATGTACGTCCCAGTAGGGCACTATGTTGACGTGGCATGAAAATATGCAATAGCAATCTGAGAATTCTAGAATGCTTATTATATGAAACATTGAGCATACATGAGAGACGGCAGATTGAGGGGTCGTTTGGAGCACGGGACATTTTACCCAATTACCGGGGGAATAAATTGTTTACTAAAATTTCTATGCAAATCTTATGAAGTCCCCGCGTTCCAAACAGATTCCGAGGGGAGAGCATGAGATTTAGCCTTCCATGCACCGTCTTGTAAGGACCTATATTCAATTTCCGGATTCTTTTACTGTCGATTTCAATGGTACATCAATAGAGGGTTGCCTACTGTACGCTGCTTAGCCAAAACCACTGGTTTAGCACGTGAGGGTAGTGATTACACGGGTGGGGTAGGTGAGATAATTAACGGGTGGATGATTATCGGGTGAGAAGAATGGACAATTAAGATAGACTGTGCATGTGGAATTGTATTTCCATATTACAAACCAAAGTTGAGGATTGATTTTTGGATTTTCCTTTTTTATATCTTACGGTTCGCATTATTTATTCCTTCTCGATAATCAACAGCATATGCATTTAAGAACGCAAGGTTAAAAAGAGAGAGACACTTTTAGGCTGTATAAACTAACTGGAGGCACATCTTGCTGAATGGATGGATGCAGAAGGGTATTGTTGGAGCAGGACGAGCGAGCGGCAGGTGCTGCGGATCCGGTACCTGTACCTGCAGGCCATCCTGCGGCAGGAGGTGGGCTTCTTCGACTCGCAGGAGGCCACCACCTCGGAGATCATCAACAGCATCTCCAAGGACGCCTCCCTCGTACAGGAGGTCCTCAGCGAGAAGGTAAGCTGCATCTTCCCTATCACAATTCGGTCGTCTGATTAACCAAAACCACGGATTTTATTTGTCATTGATCCCTGGTCGCCTTAGTCTTGTTTTACAAAATCTCCAGTCATACTACCTGGCTAGTTTCTTCCTCGTTGAGTGATGGGAGCCTAGCTTTGTTTAAGACGATCGATGCCTTGTGACATGTGCCTGTGTGTCAGATGCCAAACCTGCTCGCTTGCCAATTCTAGACCGTCACTGAATCAGTAGCGAATCAAATAGCTTGACCAACGTTAGCCGGCCATATAATCAGAAATGACCTCTGGCTCTCGGTAATGCTAACACCGAGCGTCGTAATTTATCAGTCAAGAACCGTCATGAGATACTGTGCCAAACGATGAAAATGCTAGAATCATATTCATTTGATTTTGTCATAGACCTTGAAGGCAGGCGAGAGGGAACATGTGATGTGAGCGCATGAGCAGCGGCTTACATTTGGCATAGATCGCAGAATGAAGATGTGTAGAGATACTCCATACGGTATAAAGGAATGCAATAAAGATGCAAAACAAATACTTGCAGAATAAAATATGAATAATATATCTTAGTTCTGATGTGAGCTGGATGCATCAACAAGCTGAAGGCTGCTGGTGTTTGCGTTAACTGTTCTGGAATTTCTTGACATTGGTGGGTGGCTAGCAAAAGAGTTTCATAGAAAAAATAGCTTGAAACAAATTAAGAAAAAAAATCCATATTACTCCCCTGAACTATTCCTGATATCCGGATAACTCTCTAACTTAAAAACCGTTTATTTAATCATTTCTCCCAAACTTTAAATATCAGATCACATAACCCCTTAGAGAGGTTTGCAACAGCGATTTTGCTGACATGGTGGTGGTTTTGCTGACAAGGTTGTCTCTTTCGCAACTCCTCTCTCTCGGATCCTCTCTCTTCTCATCTCTTTATGCTCCTCTCTCGCCGATGCTGCTCTGTGCCGCAGATGAGATCGGGCTCGCCCTCTTGCGTAGAGGAGCCCCACCCCGTCCACATCTCCATTGTCTGCTCCGCCTTATCCCTTCGCCCCTGGCTCCCTCTCTCTCAGCCACCAGTTTCCCCATTACGCTAGAGCAGCAGTGATGGCAAGCCGAGCTCGCCCACCGCCTTCCTCAGCTCCTCCCTGTCGAAGCCGTCATCGTAGGGAGAGTCGCCTGGAGCTCTTTGTTCAAATCCTAGTCTCAAACCCTGCTCTCTCATTGTAGAGGCCGAGATCGATGCCCTTATTCTGCCGCAAGACAACACCGCAACCACCGTCGATTTCTTCCTCCTCTGGTGAGCCAACGGTGTATTCCCCTTTCCCACATCTTCCTCACTCTATGGCGCACCCCCTTGACTGCTTCTCATTGTAGGTCCAATAGCACCCGAGCCAAAATCGACATTTTCTCTGCTGCCAAGGTTCGCTGTGAAGCACTTCACCACCACCGGCCTGCTCTAGCGCCTCTCTACTTAAGTCGAGACTGCGAAGAGCTTCCCCGTGACCCCAAGAAGCTAGAGCACGAGCCTCCTTGGCTCTGGCCCACCATCGGCCTAGACTTTCACTAGAGTCGAGCAGTGTCGCACCATTCGACTCACCGCCAGGCAGGTTCCGGTCATGCCCACCGATTGCCGAGCGCCTATGTGAGTTCACCATCGCGCGCTATGGCTCCACGTGCAACTTCTTAAGCTCCCACTCCCTTCCTAGCTTGGTCATGCCTATAGCTGACCCCCCCCCCCCACAGTCATGCTCCATTGCTTGCCTGTGCACCCCGCTCTGTCGCGCCATCCCTCCATGCCACCCAACCAGCAAGTGACGCTCACGCACATCGGCCCGACCTGTGCCACCGCCGAGCCGACCCAATTGGCCTCCTTTCTCTCCAACGACGCTTCCCCTCTCTCCCTTTTGCCGCTATGGACTCCCGCACCAGCTGAGACCACGCCGCGCCACCGTCCCGCACCATGCGCCATCCCTTTGCGCCGACCGTGCTCGGCAGAGAAGCCTGCCACCGAGCCCTCTCCTCCAGCCGAAGAGAGAGCGAACATGATAGCCACTTGATAAAAATATGTGACGTGGCAGCCACGTCATCAAAATCAATATCGCAAATCACTCTAGGAGGTTATGTGATCAAGTATTTAAAATTTAAGGGGTTAAATAAAGGTTTTAAAGTTTGGGAGGTTATCTGAACATCAGAAATAGTTTATAGGAGTAATTTGGATTTTTCAAAAAAAAATAAAGACGTTGAATAATTCAGGTAGCTTACAGAAAATAAAATATGTGAACAGAAAAAAAGAGGGCAGAACTCAAGGTAGTAGAATCTAGCATTGACCGATGAATTCAAGGAGAAAGAACAGCACGATTGATTGATCTTTTTTTTTCTCTTAATCTGGAACAGGTCCCTCTATTTCTGATGCACTCGACAGTCTTCATCTCCGGACTGGCCTTCGCCACTTATTTCTCCTGGAGGCTGGCTCTGGTTTCTTTTCCTCTAGTCCTGCTTCTGATAATCCCGGGGCTCATCTACGGCAAGTATCTTCTCTACCTTTCTCGCCAGTCGCGCTTTGAGTACGCCAAAGCGAGCTCCCTGGTCGAGCAGGCACTGGGCTCGATCAAGACCGTTTACTCGTTCACAGCCGAGAAAAGGATCGTCCAGAGGTACACAGCGATCCTTGACAAGACGATCAAACTGGGGATCAGGCAAGGGATTGCGAAAGGTCTTGCTGTTGGATTCACCGGCCTTTCTTTCGCCATTTGGGCATTCCTCGCATGGTATGGGGGCAGATTGGTGATGTACCATCATGAAAGTGGAGGAAGGATATATGCAGCTGGAATTTCGTTTGTCTTGGGTGGCCTGTATGTTTCTTCTACTCTTTGTGCCGTATTGACTACATGACTCCATCTGATTATGTATAATAGAAGCTTTTTTTGGAAAAAAAAATCGAAAGGACTATATAATAGAAGCTTAACTAGAACAAACTTACTGAATGTTGCAGATCCCTTGGAATGGCACTCCCAGAGTTGAAACATTTCACTGAGGCATCTGTTGCTGCCACAAGAATTCTTGATCGGATAAACCGTGTGCCACAGATTAATGCTGACGACCCGAAGGGCCTTATTTTGGATCAAATTCGGGGAGAGATTGAGTTTGAATCTGTCTGTTTTGTGTACCCTTCAAGGCCAAATGTCCCAGTCCTCAAAGAGTTTAACCTCCAGATTCCTGCTGGGGAAACCATTGCTTTGGTTGGGTCCAGTGGCAGTGGCAAGTCAACCGCGATAGCATTAGTGCAGCGCTTTTATGATGCCAGTGAAGGAACTGTCAAGATTGATGGTTTCAACATTAAGGAACTTCAACTCAAGTGGATCAGGAGTAAAATGGGGCTCGTCAGCCAAGATCATGCATTGTTTGGTACTTCAGTAAAAGAGAACATCTTGTTTGGCAAACCAGATGCAACCATGGATGAAGTACATGCAGCAGCCATGACAGCAAATGCTCACAACTTCATAAGGGGGCTTCCCGAGGAATATGAGACTAAGGTATATGCATCAAAAAAAAAAAGAAATATTCAGACCACCTTAATTCCCTGTCTCTCACACTTCATGGTTTTTTTTCTCACTATTCTTGTAGATTGGCGAGCGTGGAGCATTGTTATCAGGTGGCCAAAAGCAGCGTATTGCCATTGCAAGGGCAATTATTAAGAACCCTGCTATACTTTTGCTTGACGAAGCCACAAGTGCACTTGATTCAGAATCAGAGAAGTTGGTGCAGCATGCACTTGATCAAGCCTCTATGGGACGAACAACACTGGTAAATTGTCATTGCCTCCACTGTTCCTACTTTGTGACGCTAAGATCAGAACTTCTCCAATTATTTTGCATTGTAGCGCTGATAATCCATTAACACTAATCAGGTAGTAGCTCATAAGCTCTCAACTGTGAAGAATGCTGATCAGATTGCTGTAGTTGATGGGGGTACAATAGTTGAAATTGGTACACATGATGAACTGATCAACAAGGGTGGCCCATACTCGAGCCTTGTGAAACTGCAGAAGATGGTGAGCTACATCGAACAAGAAAGTGAACAGTTTAGGGCTTCCTCAGTGGCCAGGACCAGTACCAGTCGTCTCAGCGTGTCCAGAGCAAGTCCAATGCCACTTACACCAGCTGTCTCAAAGGAAAATAATTCCGCTGTTCCTCCACCTGCACCTTCTTTCTCCAGGCTTCTTGCAATGAATGCACCGGAGTGGAGGCAGGCAGTCGTAGGCAGTCTGTCTGCATTGGTATATGGTTCCTTGCAGCCTATCTATGCCATAACCATTGGAGGCATGATTGCTGCATTCTTTGTTCAGGACCACAATGAGATGAATGCAATTATCAGACACTATGCCTTGATCTTCTGCTCATTGTCCATGATATCCATTGTTGTTAATCTATTGCAACACTACAACTTTGGGTACATGGGGGAGCATCTTGTTAGGCGCATCCGAGTCCAAGTGCTCGAAAAGATCTTAACCTTTGAGGCAGCATGGTTTGATGAAGAAACTAATTCAAGTGGTTCGTTGTGCTCTCGGCTAAGCAATGAGGCTTCTCTTGTCAAAACCCTTGTTGCAGACAGAATCTCATTACTGCTTCAAACAGCATCTGGAATTATAATTGCAGTGACAATGGGCCTGATAGTAGCTTGGAAACTTGCTCTTGTCATGATAGCTGTACAGCCATCTACAATGATATGCTACTATGCCAAAAAGATAGTTCTCTCGAATGTTTCAAGGGACTTGGCAAGGGCTCAGCATCAAAGTACTCAGATTGCCATAGAAGCTGTTTACAACCACAGGATGGTAACTTCCTTTGGATGCTCACCAAAGGTTCTTCAGCTCTTCGAGCGTGCACAAGAGGAACCGTTGAAGAAAGCAAGGAAGAAGTCGTGGGTAGCAGGGCTCGCCACAGGATTGTCGCCTTGCCTCTCATTCTTATCATGGGCACTGGACTTCTGGTATGGTGGGAAGCTGGCACAGTCCGGGGAGATCTCAGCGAGTGATGTCTTCAAAACTTTTTTCGTCCTGGTGAGCACAGGAAAGCTGATTGCTGATGCTGGTAGCATGACATCAGACCTGGCAAAGGGATCAAATGCTGTTGCTTCAGTGTTTGAGGTGCTAGATAGGAAATCTATCTCTCCACAAATTTCACAGGTAACATGCTCATCACTAGCCTCAAAAAACATCGTATAGAATAAAGATCAGCAGCCATGCAAACATAATACGATTTTACAATGCTCATTACTATGAAACAAAAAATAATAATGTAAGCTACTTTGCAGGTGGAAAAGGACGACCAGAAGAAGAAAATACAAGGAAGAATAGAGTTCAGAAAGGTAGATTTTGCGTATCCAACAAGACCAGGATGCCTTATCCTACAGGATTTTAGCTTGGACGTGAAAGCAGGAACGAGTGTTGGCCTGGTTGGGAGAAGTGGTTGTGGTAAATCTACTATCATTGGTTTGATCCAGAGGTTCTATGATGTTGATAGGGGGGCTGTAAGGATTGATAGTATGGATGTGCGGGAGATGAATATTCTTTGGTTTCGAGGATTCACAGCTCTCGTCAGTCAGGAGCCCGCAATATTTTCAGGCAGTGTCAGGGACAACATTGCTTTCGGCAAGCCAGAAGCTGATGAAGACGAGATCGTGGAAGCTGCTAAAGCTGCAAATGCGCATGAGTTCATCTCGTAAGTCTTAGAGTTTGTCTTATTCCAAAATATATATATTGCAAACATGCCTTTGTCTGAACTTGCACCATTCAACATAAGGAACTCAAAGCCTATTGTTTTTCAGATCTTTGAAGGATGGATATGATACTGATTGTGGAGAGCATGGTACACAACTCTCAGGAGGACAGAAGCAAAGAATTGCAATTGCAAGGGCAATAATCCGGAATCCAGCAATACTACTACTTGATGAAGCAACAAGTGCTCTTGATGCACAGTCAGAGCAAGTGGTGCAGGAAGCTCTTGATCGAATAATGTCAGGGAGGACCACAATCGTGGTGGCACATCGACTAAACACGATCAAGAACGTAGACTCAATTGCTTTCCTGGGAGAGGGTAAGGTGGTGGAGCGTGGCACTTACCCACAGCTCATGAACAAGAAGGGGGCATTCTACAACCTCGCAACTCTTCAGAAATAAACTGGCTGTATATAATGTAAACTACCACATCTGATGAAACTCCCGCAGTGAGTGAATAATTTTCAAAAAACTCCTTCAATAACCAGTAAATGTATCTGACCCAACACTTGTACTTCAAAGTTTTTCATGTGGTTTATGATATGCAAAAATGTAGGGAAGTATATAACCCGATCACAATTAATTAATATAACCAAACTTTCAGAAAGTTTAACATGAAAAAATAAGCTTTATGGTGCATGAATAGTCACAGTTATCTCTTTCCTGATAACATATTATGAAGTTCAAGAGAAAAAAACAGAATTTTCCATGAAAGGATTTACCATGAACTAGGACATAGCCAGAAAATAAATATCTGCCAGCAGCCGCAACACCGTCTTCTTTACTCTTTCTTGAAGTTGATATTTAGGATACTTCCCTTGGAGAGTTTAATCTCCTTATTCATGTTATCCATCTCTACCTTGACCAATGCCTCAACATCAATTGATCCAGGTTCAGTTGAGGCTAGCCATCTTTTTCCTTCATCAAGAGTCCGCTGATAGCTCTTCAGAGCCATCTTAACCCTTATTTTGATAACTTTTACAGTACACCGCACTAGTAGTAATTTAGCAGTAGTAATTTTTTATATCCACCGCTCATTTGGTAGAGGTATTTTAGTAACTATTACGCAATTAGACAATTTTACAATGAGTGCCATCAATTGGATTAGGATGGGGCAAAGCCGCATCAGCAGGGCAATTCGTGCCCGTTCTTTCAGTCTGGCGCCGCCACTCATCACCCGTCCTTCTCGTTGCCGTCACCACACGTTCTGTCCGGCTAGCGCAGCCAGTCGAAGCCCGTCCGCCCCGGCGCCTGCCCGTTTGCCCTAGCGCCTCCACGCGTTGCCAGTCCGCCCCGACGCCGACACCGCAAATCGGCATCATTCTGTCGCGGGTCCGCCCGGCGCCGCCACTCATAGCCCATCGATCCGGCCCTGCGCCGCCACGCATCGCCAGTCCGCCCTGGCGCCGCCACTGCTAATCGCCGTCGTTCCGTCGCGGTGCGGCCCGGCGCCACTGCGCGTTGCACGTCCACCCCGGCGTCGGCACCATAAATTATCATCGTTCTCTCACAGTTCCGCCCTACGCCACCACGCGTGCCCGTCCTCCTCGGCGCCGCCACACGTTGCGCATTCGCCCTGGCGCCGACACTGCAAATTGTTGTCATTCCGTCCCGGCGTCGAATCCGCCTTTCGTCCTGGAGCCGCCTTCGGTAGTGGTCGCCGTCCGTCCCGACACATCTTGCGTCACCCCTGAGTTCGTCACAAGGAGAACGCCCCCGAACGCACCACGATCTACAAGGTGAGTCATGGAATTGACCCAAGTAACATTCCTTCCTGTCCATAAGATAATGGATGATAGAATTAGCACTTGATTAGTTCTGCCTAGATTAGTTTCCTGTGACCTTCGATACTAGTTATTTATGTCTCAGTTCTTGTATGCAATTACAACCTACAGAATGGCGATATGTGCTTTAGTATGAATTATCAAAGTTGTAATTATTACTGATATGTTTCGGTTTTTCCCATCGCTTGTTGTCGCCTGGTGCATGAATTGATGTTGTTGCCTCTGATCCTTGCGGGACTACTTGCCGAAGAGGTGCTTCTTGAGCGTCGTGTTGCAATTCAATCACCATAATGCCAAAATCTTATATTTATTGTTGGTCTATTACATAATGTTTTTTTTAGTAATTTTGAAACATATGAGTTGCATTTGTATATGTTGTATTGGAACCCTTGTGCATTATGTGTCGTAATTCGCAAAAACCTGAATTCAGTTACATATTACATGTTTGATTGTCGAGGTTTGAAAGTGTACAAGATATGCTAGGTTATTATTGAATGGTTTAGGTAGGAAAAAACCTGAATTAAATTATAGTAGTGTTTGGTCCTCTTAATTGGTCTATGATGAAATTTAGGATTATGTTTGTCAAAAATATTGGCATTGATCCATGTGCTATTTTATTTTGGCAGTTTTGAGTGATGGATGCGGAAAAACATGCTAGCCTGGAGGAGATCGAGGAATGCAATAGTGTGGTAAATCAGATGTTTGCGAGTGAGAAGGATGGTTATAAGTTCTACAATTCTTATGCAGCAAAAAAAGGGTTCAGTGTGAGAAGGGAGAAGGTGAGATACAAAACAGGTACAAAGAAGATGAAATGGAGGAGGTTCTGCTGCTCATCTAAAGGACATAGGTTGCTGAAATTTTTTGAAAGAACTGATCAATAAATGGAGCCACGGGTACTGACTCGTTGTGGCTGCAATTCTAAGCTTGACATCGAGCTCAATGAAGAGAGCGAATTATGGTTTGTTAAAGATTTTGTGGATGGTCACTGTCATGTACTTTGTAAACCTGAAGATGTGTTTGTGATGCGGTCCCACCATGGGCTAAATGATGCTCAAGAGGGCGATGAAGATGATGAACTCGCTATAGATAAACCTATTCCTCCTACGTCTTAACTCCATCAGTCCAAGTGCCTATACCCAAGATCAATTAAACCTTCTCCTTCTATTTACACAGTTGAGAAACTCGAATTGTGTTCAAAATCATAATCAAAAGAGTACCATGCATAATGGGAAAAAAAATATTATTTTCGCATTTCTACCGGACATAGGTTACAATGGATTCTCTTTCTCTAACTTATTAAAAGAGAATATGTATGTTCCAAGTAATAGGTTCTAACAACCTTGTCTAGCGAAGCATCCGTTTTCATTGACAACAAATCTTACCTTAAATAGGCTCCATTACCCTAACCAAGACGCATATCCCTTAACTGAACATAGCTAATTATGCCAACTAGCGCCTGAAGTCTTCTAAAATCTAAATGATCTTGGCCTATTTTTGCTCACGATATTAATTCCATTCACACACATTAACCATTACACAACAGATGCTAAAATATTAATTCAAAAACAAAATTAAGCAAAACAACTCAAACCACTGATTACACTGAAATCAGTACATAGCACCAAAAGAAGCATTACTCTTTAGCGGTTGCTAGAATAATGTTCATCCTGATGTCCAAGGTTAGTGAGCTCACTTCCCCAACATCACCATGAAGCCACTAATCAAGATTACCATTGTCTACATACACGTACACAAGCATCTTGTTCAACCATACTAGAAATAACTAATCAAGCTTTTATTTACTAGAATCGAAAATGACAAAAACTAAGACTACAAAATGACGAAGAGATTGCATTGTACCTATAAGCACCCTCCACGCAATAGCCAAGCAACCTTACGAGATTCTTGTGCCGAACACGACCGATTGCTTCGACCCCTACCTTGAACTCCTTCTCAGCCTGGCCTCTGGGGTGAAGCAGGGAAAAATAGAGATTATTATCAGAAGCAGAATGAAATGGGGTGAGAAATGAAACTGCAAACTAATCCAAGAAAACTACGTAGTAGTTAAATTTGCGTCACAGAAGCAGAGAAGAATCAAATGGACATGGGCACATAGAAACATGGTTCATGAGTATAGCAATTTCAAAGTTCTTGAGCCCCACAAACCAACCTTTCATCAGCAAAGCATCTCAAGAGCAGTAAACTTGCAAGACAAAAATCTGAGCAAAAACAGGTTAAGGGAAGAGTATATTTTTTCAATTGAAAATAGAACACAATCCACAAATTTGCAGAACTTATACTCATCTGACTGTACCATATGTTTCCATCTCATTGAACCATGAGATTAGGGGAAGAACTATCAAAGCGAGCGGGGTTTTTTTCAAATCAAATCAAGCAACAGGAGAAACTCGCTCCCTTTTTTAACATCTCAAATGCAAACATGCAAAAACGTTCATAAATCCTAATTCAACCACTCACAATCTTCCAAGGACAAAATCAAATTCCAAACCAGCATCATAGAAAGGCAACAGATTTCTACCTAGTTCAAATCGACAGCTCAAATAAGCAAAATATGCATGAATTTTCCACGAGAGAAGAATCAAAGTTATCTATTGTTGAGCATGTTTCTTGACGGCAATCATGGTGGAGTCCTGCAGCGTGCCCCTGTACACGATGTCGTAGCTGCCCTCCCCGATCACATTCTCCTCGGCGTGCCCGTCCTCCCACGTTGAACAACAACGTACAAATAACCTACTGAAACTAAGGCTAACCCATGTCGATTGGTAACTAAATGGTATTTGGTGAATTGCGGATGCAGGAACAGAAAAGAAAATGACAAAAGAGAACACTAAAATATCTCACTGTGGACAACCAACTACGACCTGACACACCGATGCGTCACGAGTCGATGAAGCATGCGCACTACCCCTTCCTGAAGGAGGCTCCCACATCTGCAATGTAGCACCCTCCGCGCATCACCCCGCCAACCTTCGCGCGCATTAGCTGCCCACCACGTCGACGGCGATGCCTACGGTTCCACCAAGCCCTCGCTCGGATCCATGCCGCAGCCCTCGGCGGCTGCAAGGCGGTGCCCTGACCCGCATCCTTCGCCATGTCTCGCGCTCGGCGCACCGCAAGCCCGATGGCGACGGCATGGATAAGTGCGCGCAGCCTCAGCCGCGTGCTACCGATGCGCCATTCTCGTGTCGCCAGTGCGATGGCTCAGCTACGCGCCTCCAGCTCGACCTTCCCGCTTCACCTCAAGCGGCCTCTACCGTGCGCCGTCGCCGAGCCTGCCATCTGCCTCGGTCGTGCGCCGCGGACTCGGCCTTCCCCACGTTATTGCCACCCGCCTCGGCTTTGTGCCGCCACCGAGGCCTTGCGCCGCTGAGCCCGTCGCCCACTGCAGCCACGCGCCACCGCCTCAACATTCCCCGTGTCACCCGCCAGCCACCTCAGCCTCGCTCCCAACCCTAACCGAGCGAGCGCACGTCACCCACCAGCTGCCTCGCCTCCAACCCTAACCAAGCCACAATGAAATGAATCAATCCAAGAATGGGCCAGGCTGCCCACAGGACGTGGCTCACTAAATCTAAATTTTCTCCCAAAAATATCCTATACTAGTCATATCTCTAACACATACTAGTCATACTAGTGCTGTGGAGTAGATTGAATCTGAGCCATCCAATTCTCACAAATAGATGGATACTATTGATTTGTGCTCCTCTCGAAAGGACCGCTCAATGACCAGATCATGCCCGCAAAACGCAGACACCAACAGAACGGAGGAAGGAAGGAAGGGATTCGTGCAGGATCACTCACGACGCGACGCGCGAAGTCCCTGATGAGGCACCCTCGCCTCCCCCGTGAGCGAACACCGCGGACTGCTTGGTCTCTCTCTGGTTTTTCCGCCGGGTTCTGGAGAGAAGACGAGGAGGGAGGAGGCGATGGAACCGAGCGGAGCGGCCGGTTGGTTTGGTCGCTGGAGCGTAACGGCAGGGGAGTGAATGAGCGAATTGATGGAGGCGGACGCGGTCCCTTTTTTACCGAGACCTCGCCGCGTGCCAATGGCAGAGCTTAAGGTTGGCCCCTTCTATATTTTTCGTCAAGCTCCGCCACTGGCGCGTGCACCGAAAATAGCGCGGCGCGGCGCAGGCGCAGAATCTTCGCTGATTCGCGGGGCTCTTTTGCCGTCGAAGGAAAATTTCTAGATTTGTGTATCTAACTAACTAAAATCTTATGTAAAAATTGTAAAAAATTCCAACAAAAATATGATAATAAAATTTCCCCCGTCGAAGAGCTAGTCTGTTGGCACGACTTGTCAACACTCGCACCTGTGGAAGGCGGGCCACACGCGTCACACCGGCATCGATGCTTCCCATTTCGCATGTTCCTCCATGCCAGGATCTTTTCGAGAACAAAATTTTCAAAAAACCAAAAGGATCTTTTCGAGAACACACGTCCATCAATCCATGGAAAGATTGGGGATTATCCGGTTTACATTGCGCCTCACATTCGTCAATAACAGTGGTGCCGTCCTTTTGGAACTAGTCACTGATCCAGATGCGAGAACGATTAACGCGTTTCAGGTTACAATTGTGAAAGCCTGAACCTGACAACCCACGAAAGGACGGAAACACCACTGTCACCAGCAACAAATCAAATGGTGGAGCCCATCACCCAGGCAAGATGCAGCACAGCCGGGGACTTTTTTTATATTTTAGCTTTTTTAAAATTAATATTTTAATAATAACCTGCCTAAACCTAAATTTTCAGATTCAGATAAACAGTGTTTTCTGCAGTTTCAATTGTTCTTTTTTTGTTTTCTCTATTTGAACAGTGAGGTTGCTGTACTCTAAAATTTATAAAACTTTTTCTGTATATCCTATAATTCATGATGAATACATTTTAAAAGGATTCACCTCAATACCCCCATCTAGTTTTCAAAATAAAAAACTCCAAAAATAGTTACTTTTAGAAATTCTAGTAATTTTTAAGTCCTCGAATAAATTCCAAAAATCTGAGAAAATTCATTAATATTCCTATCATGTGGCGTAATAATTTCTAAAATTATTTCCAACCCTAGATTACTTGGTGAAAAAATGAGTTCCTTCGCAATGCTCCATTTATATGCATTTTTATCATTTCATACTATTTAGCCTTATAAACATCCTCTAAATAATTAGCAATTATATTCGATTTTCCTCAAAATTTTGCCAGCACTTAATGCACACAATGCAACATGCACAGGTCCTATTTGCAAACATGCACATCCAATAGAGTAGTTTAACTGTGGATTGGAACGAGCCATCCGATGGTGATTACACGACAGAGCTTTTAGCATGAAATGACGACACATCTTTCGTGACAAGATTATTCGAATATATTCTAGATGACAAACCAGAAAAGGTCCATAGACTTGATTTTGTACTATTGGATCAAGAGGTATCCACAAACATTAGGTACTTTAGAAAAAAATAAAAGAGTATACATCATTTAAAATAATTTTCTATGCAAATGTATAGGGAAATGCAATGGAAGCTCAAGTGCCACAACGCCATGTAGATCAATTCAAACCACACCTTAGAGAAGGAGTTGTATATTTCATAAAGTTTTTCCAAGTGTTCCTAGCTAAGAATAATTATCGAGCAGTTGACCACATATACATGATAAAATTCACGGGTCACACTGAGGTAATTGAATTCCCTGGTGCTTCTCCAACGTTCCTCAAGTATGCATATACTCTAGCATCCGTTGATACATTAAGGACCAGAATTGATTACACTAGAGACATGTCAGGTAACTATATATTCATTTATATATTACATCTACCATTCCTAATATACATTTTATCTATTGTAATACCATCATATAACTTTAATAAAATAACATATAATCTAACATTATATAGACACAATAGGAAAAAGGGTCTCTATTGAACCTGCTACAACAACTTATGTCAAAGGTATTAAGAAAACAATACGACACCTCTACATTTCGGATGGTAGGTATAACTACATAAAATAACTTATTGTAATTTATATACCAATCTTTACTCTTTTTCATTTATTCTTTCTCTTTAGTCTACTTATTTAAAGTTTATTAATCAACTTAAAAATCATGTATGTAGTTCGGCTAAAATATATTCTGAATTATCCATATAATAAATTTGGTATGGTTTAGACCGCAAATGGCAATCCTTTTTAGCTCCACAAGTCACCTAAGTATTATTGTTATAGAACAAATTGTAACATATACCAACATTCGAAATTGAATAATTCAAATTCTACGACTCTATTGGATGTGCATGTTTGCAAATAGGACATGCACATGTTGCATTAAGCGCTGGCAAAATTTTGAGGAAAATCAAATATAATTGCTAATTATTTAGAGGACGTTTATAAGGCTAAATAGTATGAAATAATAAAAATGCATATAAATGGAGCATTGCGAAGGAACTCACTTTTTCACCAAGTAACCTAGGTTTAGAAATAATTTTAGAAATTATTACGCCACATGATAGGAATATTAATGAATTTTCTCAAATTTTTTGAATTTATTTGAGGCCTTAAAAATTACTAGAATTTCTAAAAGTAACCATTTTTGGAGTTTTTTATTTTGAAACCTAGATGGGTATTGAGGTGAATCCTTTTAAAATGGATTCATCATAAATTATAGGATATACAGAAAAAGTTTTATGAATTTTAGAGTACGGCAACCTCACTGTTCAAATAGAGAAAGAAAAAACAATAATTAAAACAGCAGAAAACACTGTTCATCCGAAAAATACTGTTCATCCGACCACCAATTTGGCGTGACTCAGTCTGCCACGTCGAATACACGTGTAAAGGCGTCGGAGTTTTCGCCAGCGTGGCCACTTTAGTCACGCTAAATTTATTAGCGTGACTACGTTGGTGAGTCACGCTAGACATTTTGGCGTGACAAAAAGGGCTAGTTTCTGAAAATTTAGGTTTCGACATGTTATTATTAAAATATTAATTTAAAAAGGCTAAAAAAAAAAGTCCACAGCCGGGCACATCTGAAACACCAAACCAACTGGAGGAGCAGCTACCATACACATGACACGGAGCAGAAAATGCAACAAGGAAACACACTGAAATTTATTCGAGAGTAGAACACAGCTCGACACAAATGATCTGTCGCTCAAATTATTAAGCAGACTATCCTACCAATGTTATTGACGAATGCGCCCTGTTGCGAAGATCCATCCTTTGAGGTTGTATAGTGATAAAGCGTAAATAGTTCAACAAAACCCTTTCTGGTTGGATGAAAGAAAATTCCAAGAGGCTCAAAGGATGGAAAAAAGAAGAATGAACTGCACTAAATATGAAGAGCAGAGGCAATAGATCCGGCAAGACTTAGAATTTCAAATGGCCGCCTGTCTTTGACCGCCTTGATAGTAAGAGGACATGAATCGGTAATCCAAAAGTGGCTCAGGCCATGCTCCGGACCCTCTGAAATTTTTACCAAAAAAAAGGTTCATATCATAATCAGGAAAGTAAACAAACAAATTATTCAACACAAAAGAGACTCTGAAGTACTAAAAGCTCCAGGATTCCTTGGCTCAAGTGTGCCTCCCCCCACATTCTTATGCAAAGTAACCGTGTGATAGAAAGTAGGAAGTTTGAATTTTCGAAAAGAATGTTAATACATAGATCAATCAAATGTGTTTTTCCTTAAAAAAAACAAATTCAAAGGCGTTTTGGGTGCTGCTGCTTATCACATCGGTGTCCAGCACTGCCAAACAATGTTATTATTAGACCATTAAAATTTTATTTGTCTGGTTCTAAGATGTGAAGCAGCCCTACTGCATCATAGACTAAGGGTGAAACGAAAATGACAGCAAGGGGTTAGGTGTCACAAGGGGAATTAGAAGTCAAATCCTTTCCTCTTTACTGAGAGGAACTGAAATCATATTGTTCACCTCTTAGTAGAGAATTATTATTCAATGCTCTTTCTTTGATATTTTAAGGATTTCATTCAATGCAAGCCACTAAAAGATGGAAAAATTAGCTGGTCGAAGCTGTCTTAGTAAGAAAGGTCGACATGATTTTGCCCTTTAGTTTCTTTCTCTTTGGGAAAGTCAAACATTCAGTTGCTTAGTCCAAAATGTTAGCGTAGCAAAGAAAAGGTAAAAAATGTTAGGTAGGTGAAGGAATAAATTTTTACTTGATTACAAAAAGGAGGAAAGAGGGAAACAAAAATCCTATCAACAAGCCTACCATGCCTCTCTAATTTGATCACATACAATTAAAAAGGTGTCAGTTGAGAGAAACTAAAGTGTTAGTTTAAATTTCATTTATATTCAAGAATTCCAAAAGCGAATAATAATAATGTGGGAAATTTATTAGCATGCCAATAGCCTAATATCATAAAGCTAATGAAGCATACGTACCTCCATTATCATGCTGAAATTTCTCCCATGAATTATTCGGGAAGATGCCATGTGTCACGTATGCACTGACCTTTGCTGCCCCATGTGCTGCCAATACTTTCTGGACAAGAAAAAAGAATGTAAGTTTGCAACTCTCATGGAAACATGGTAGAAATACATAAGTAGAAGCCTGTAAGAATTGTTCTTAGAAAAATGTTTAGGAAATAAATTTGCACACCCACAAGGCCACAATATTGAAGATCATCAATAATCACTACAAAATATAGAAGAAAAAAGCCACAAACAAATTTCGTTACCTGGCACTCAATTAAAGTACCACCAGACTGCACCAAGTCATCGACTATAACAACATGACGGCCTCTGGGATCTCCCTCTTTTATCCGCACAATTCTCTGTTCCCCTTCTCTAACTTTGTTACATACTACCTACAAAAAGGCAATTTAGGAAAAGCAATTATAAAAGGGAGTAATTAGAAACATCCTTTTGTTTTGGAACTTGAAAGTACTCAAACAAACATATTTACCATAGGAAAATGTTGAAGTTGCTTATAGAAGCGCTTCCATGCACCATCATCTGGAAAAGCTATGGTTATCTGATAAAGGTATTGAAGATCATATCAGACTGTATACCAACATAAACACTGACGGCAACAACGATAACATTTTGTTCACTTAGTCAGGTGTACTGACATTGTGGGAATCAGGAAGCTCCTGAAGTCTACTTTTCAGCAAGGGGATGCCACTCTCAAAACATGGTAAGACTGAGTCTCCAAAGTAGAATCTCTCCTGTTGTGTTGTTACACACAAGTTATTTTTCATATTGATGTTGATTAAAAAAATAATAGCAAAAGAAGTTCATTGGATGATATGCATAATTTTACTTACCTGCAAAGCGTGGATATCAAAAATCACTAAACTTGAAGGTCCACCTCGTGATATTGGTATATTTGACAAAATTCTAGCAAGTGTGAAGGCAGTGGCAACATCTCCTTCATCTTCCATACGCTCGGAAGTCCCAGTTGGGAAAAATGGGAGTATAAGAGTAAATGAAGAAATAAACAACTTCGGAAGAGCATATATGATTGATAGTTGCTCAAATATAACACTGGGCGAGCTAAATGATGCTAAAAAAGCAACATGTCGCCCACGAATGCTGTGAGCATTCGAGATGAACAAATTTGGGAACCCATCAGCAAATGTCCTGAAAAATCAAACCAAAACTCGCGTATGAGAAAAGCTTGGTCCACTTCTGCTAAAATGAAATGTTGCTGTTGAGACAGGATATACGATAAATTCCAAAAGAACAACTCCAATTCCTACTTTAAAAAAAAAAACCCTTAGGGGAGAGACGTCCCGTAGGCGCTGTCAGCTATAGGTCGAGAAAAGGCTCGAAAGCCGGCCGCTGTGGGTTATATCTCTGAGGGTGGGGCCATAACTCTGAAAGCGGCTCGACCATGCAACCAGCCGCCCAGGAACCCCACCACTCAGGAACCCGCACCACGACACACAGCGAGGGCCTTTTTTTGCGAGAACCATGGTTTGAGCTCGGTTGCCCCACAACTGGAGGTCTTACCGCCGTGCTTTGGGAACGTTCTCCGGTTCCTACTTATAAATAGCACCGCTCAGAACATTGGAACATTGGGATGATTCATCGTAAATTGGGCTTTATGGTAATTTTCTACAATGTATACGTTGTGAAAGACATTAAATTTTCCATGCGAAATGTACATATCAATGTGTTGACGGCAGCAAACTCGATTTGTCCCAATCAAAAACAACAAGCGTCTTAGAATTGCATATAGCTTGGCTTTCAGTACCCACCTTTTCCTGTTCCAATATAGGTCAAGGATACAGCTTTGGTACTGATGAACTACCTTTCAAAAAAATGCTGAACTAGTTGTGAAATCTGCCAGGATTTGGTCAACACTGCTCTACCAATTGGAGGCATCTTCAACTAATTTCCCACCCACTTCAGGTATTTCACCCCCTAGACGTTCCTTCATCGGTTTTGAGGGCAAGACGCCAATTGTGGTATGTTTTGTTCCAGAATTCAGGGATTCACTAACTTCCCAAGACAAAGGCGTGGTTTGGAGTCAAGACACCTGGCCATATAGGACCTGTTTAGCTGAGCTCTCCAAGAATTATTGGAACTGGTTATCTCTAGCTCTAAAAATTTTTGGAGCTAGAACTGTGAGAAGATTGATGTATTTGGTTAAGTCACAATGTTCTTATTTTGAACTAAAAATAGATTTTTAAACCATATATTTTTATCCTACAAATTACAAATCCAGCATGGATCTCTACCAAACTGCCTCAAAGATTCGGGCTCCAATTGTAAACCCAGCGAATCCCAATTATGAGCGCACAACCCAAAAACTGGCACTTACGGTAGGGAAAACAACACGATGGTAGAAAAGAAAAGGAAGGGGGAGCTTGGGACCTCCAGGAGATGGAGCGCAGCTCGATGTCGTCGTTCCTGGCGACCACCTGCTGGGCGAGCTCCTTCATCTCCTCGCAGTAGAAGAGAAGGACGCTCTTGTGGGCACCTATGGCGCCGGCCATCTTGGGCGCGGCGAGCGGGGCGATCGCGGGGGCCACGTGGAGGCCGCTGCCGTTGCCGGCGGTACTGCTGATGGCGCCGCCGAGGTGGAGGCTGGCGAGGAGCCTGCCGGAGGCGCGGGGGGTGGGCCTCGGGAATGAGAGGCTCGGGCTCGGGCTCGGGCTCGGATGCGGCCCCAGGGCTGGGGTTTTGGCGCCGAGCCCGGCGGGGGAGGCGAAGGCGGAGGCGGCCGTTGCCATCTGCCGCACGCGGCGGGGGGCGCTACTGTTGGGATTATGGCAGTGGAGGTCAATGGCCGACGCGAGGCGCCCGGGTTGGTGAGGTGAGGCGAATCGCGGATCGAGCTGCGCGCGTTGGTGCGCGCCTCTATGTTGAACGTGCCGGGGCGACGTTTCCGCGTGCGAAATCGCGTGATTTATAGCGGTTGGATTGGATGAAGCGGCGTAGGTGCACCGGCGCCCGGTCCAGTGGTAGGTGCGTGCGAATTTTTTTAAATAATATTCTATTAAAAATTACAAAAATATAATTCAAAATAGAAAAGTATAGATATATGTCCCAACCGACACTCCAATGGTTGACTAGTTTCTTATTGAAAATAGCCTATCAATATTTGATGTGCCAACAAAGAATTTCCTTAAACTTATCAGTATACCAATTACTAACAAGTTTTGTATCTCATACAATATTCAAATAAAAAAATTATAATTTTTTAAACGATTTTAGATAAAAAATAATAATTTTTATATAAAAATTATATCTATCGACGACATCTACGATTTATAGTTAGATATTTTTATTTAAATTCGTTTAAATATTTAAAAATAACTAAAAATTTCAGATCTAGTTAAATTTCTATCCACTTTTTGGCACCCGTAATTTTCCCATTTTAAATTGAATTTTTCAATTTTTAATAAAATAATATTATTAAAAAAATTGGTGCTTGCAACAGCTGCGCGCGGGCGTTCGCCGATGCAGTGGGGTCAGCCGATATGGATCCGCATCGCCGGGTTTTGTATGGACGCTGTAGAACTCTCGCGGCACATGTTTGTGTCGTGTCGTCTTTTGTTTTTCTCCGCCAAGCGTCACATGTTTGGGTAATGTGTTTGCACATCAATACATCAGCTCCAGGCGAGCAATTTCTCTAATATTTAGGTTGATCCTATTATTTTTTTAGGAAAAGGGAAGGGATTTCATTAATTTTCTAGTACAGAAACATCCCCATAGAGCACATCCCAAGTGGTATAAAGGATAAAAAATTAAAAATACAACAAAACCTTTTATGTCGTGTTTATCTTCCTCCTTGCCTCTAGTTCATTACGACGCAAAGAAGCCACCAACCAAATCCTCGTGTTGCTCCGTCGATAGAGAACCCCAAACCTTAGTAAAAACGCATCATCTAACGCTCTGGAACTGCACCCAAGACGTACCTATACAGATGAAAGCACATCGGTCATCCCCCAATCAATAGAAACAAAGGAAACAGAAAGATAAATCTGGCACCTCCAAGCCAACGAAGATTGAAAGCCTAGCACCACGAACCTCTAGCACCACAAACACACACAGACCGCCCTTCACCAAAGCCCCCCCCCCAAACCAAAGATAACAAACCAGACCAAAAGTACCTTCGCAACCGCAAGAACACTATAAACAAACCACACATCCCACCCGCAAGGATGCTTGCCGAACTCGCCAAGAACACTAGGGGCGAATACGGAGAGTCGTGCAAGGGGGAGCAAAAACTTCCATAAACCTCACCAACGGTTCCAACAGTAACAGCCGTGGCAAACCAAACGACTACAACAACACTAACAATGACGAGATTCGAAGCACTAACCCTGTACCTACCAAACCAAAACTATACCTATATAACTACTATCTATTAAACTAATCCTCCTCGGACGTCGATCCAACACTTCCCGTACACTCTGACAGAAGGCTAGCCAGAGGAGAGAAAACGGAAGGATCGATACCGGGATCTAAGAAATCGCCTCGCGGTTGCTTTTGCTACTGTAGCTCGAGGAAAGCCAGCGGAGCCCGTTCATCTACTGTATGATCCTATCAACCTTTCTAAGATCCTACGGCCTAAATTCCTTCTTACGCAGCTAACAGCCTGTTTAGAAACTCATTGGTTGATAGGATCAAGAGATAATACAACCTAAAACGATTTCCCTACAAGATATTTTGAACAGTCTTCCTGAGGAATTCTGTCAAGTTTCGGCTCTGGAAGTTTAGTTTTTTTTTTCTCAAAACAGCTTGTGTCTTGTTTCTAACCTTTTTTAGTCAAACATGGTAGAGAAATCGAAAATTACTTTACTCTGCCCAGCACACAGGCGGCACCTGGTCAACTTCTGCGAAGGGAGGTTCACCTGCGGGCTGCGGTGGCCTCACGGCGTTCTGGGGTTGGACCAGTATGAAGTCACGAAGTAGGTAAGGACTACACCAAGGCTTCCCCATCTTCTTCGGTACTGTTGTATGTACATACTTGTTTATATATATAGAGAGAGAAAGTACAATCAAACTTTTAAAATTTTAATAAATAATAATTTTTAAAATATTTAGTTTGAAAAACTTAAAATTATATGTATTGATTTATCTAAAAATATTTTTGTAATATCTTAAATTCAATAAATTATATATATTTATGTATATATTAGACTATATCTCTACTGCTTAAAAAAAACATAGTGATTCTCGCATCAGGTAAGATGTCATACGTCTAGTCTTGTAAACCACTAAATTTCATAAAAATTACCCACCTCATATCACTCAATCTCTACTACTTCGCTCGCATATGTTCCGCTCCTAAAAATACTGCTCCTGTGTTTCGCCTCTGGTTCGCACGCTCAGCTACCCAGCGCTCTGTGCACCATTTATGTCGGCCGTCTCCCACAGCTCCTGATTGATACCACACATGTATGGTCCCAATGACTAGTTTTATCTAAAATAACTTATACTACCTCCGTTTTTGTTTACTTGTCACCAATTTTTTTACTGTAGCAATTTTGATATTACGTTTTTCTACAAAAATTATAAATAACTAAAACTTTCGTATCATTAAATTTATCGTGAAATATACTTTATTAGTATTAGATATTTTTAAGTATTCGTAAAAAATTTTAGAAAAAAACGTAAGGTTAAAATTGCTACAATAAAAAATTAATGATAAGTAAAATAACAGAGGTAGTATTTATAACCAGGTATTATACGGTGGCAGTCTGGCAGAACGATGGCCAAAGTTAGCCTGTGGTCAATTCGCACGATCGAAACTGCATGCTACAAGCGGGGCCGACTTCACATGCCGGCCAGTACGTGTTGGCGTTGTCCACGCCACGCGAAGAATATGGAAAAGGTGCTTTACATGTGTACAATCACAACTCCCAATGCATCTGGACTCGAAAGTTCTAACTTTGATATCTGCACGTTGACGAAACATATGCACCACGAAACCACCAATAGAAAAACGAGTACAACAGTGCTGCCGAACATTACTCTGAATTTTGATATCAGCTTCGTAGAAATTGTACGTCCTCTCGAATTGCTCCTTGACGCACAGCTATGCACCTTTCCGTTGATCGGCCTCCGGGAAGATCCAATGCGCACGTCACGTGCTGACGCGCGCAGGTGCAACTGGGCTCAAGCGCTTCGGAGCCTGACCGCCGGCACGGCCGGCTCGACGACCCGGGAGATGTGGACGCGGAACTCGGCCGCGGCGACGAGCTCGAACACGCAGTAGTCCCCTTCCTCGAGGCAGTTGCCGCGCGCGAACGCGCACCAGCCGCGCGACAGCCGGTCCCTCGTGTTGGGGATGCAGAGGACCACCCACGCCTTGCCGCCCGGGTCCCGGAGCACCACTTCCGTCCGCTCCCGCGGCAGGTGCTGCCGCGAGACCCCTGTCTGGAACCTCTGCGCGCGCAGGCACGTATCACATTTCACATGAACAACCGCACGATCAACTGACCCCGGTCATCCGCACACTGATGAAAAGGTGCTCTGCTCTGCTCTGCTCACCACCATGAAGGAGTAGTAGACGTGCATTGTGCTCATGCGCATGACGCAGCTGTACGGCAGCGACGACCGGAATGCGTACGCGAGCTCCATCGCGCGCTGCCGCTCGGCGCCCGTGACGGGGCGCCGGCGGGACACGTACCCCTTGTAGTGCCGGACGGACGTGGGGATGTCCGCCGCGAGCGCCAGTCGTCGTGGATGCTCCGCGTTCTGGGCTTTCACCGCGCGCCTCTTGTCCGAGTCGTTTTGTTGGGACCCCGGCCGCTCGTCGTGGTGCAGGGATCATCACGCACAGCGCTAGCTCATCGGCGTCCTCTACCTCGGTCTTGACTGCGCCAGCTGCCGCAACACGCTGGATGTAAAAACTAGCAACAGAGATGATGCAATGGCAACAAAGTAGCTTCAACAATTCATTTTCGGCGCATTTGCAAATTTACCACTAATTTTTTATTTTTTCAAGAATACTACTCAAATGACAATTCTAATAGTAATTTTATAATTTTTAATGATAAATTTACACTAAAGATTCAAAACAGTTACAAATTTACAACTACCTCTTTTGTTTTCCATCAGATCAGTAATGGAAAAAGGTCACCTCTTTTCGGAAGAAAAAGAACAAAGTAGCTTCAGCAATTGATTGATGGTGCGTGGCGTGTCAACTCTCAACTCGCAGCCACATCTGCGTGACATGATTTGCACAACACCGGTAAATTTGCTGTGGGATTTCATCGAGAGTACCAATTGAATTAGAGCTGGCACTGGTACTGGGTGGGTCAGGGACTCAGGCAGGCCTAAGCCGAAACGGACGGCGTGCTGGGCTTGAACGGGAAATGTTGGACTGGGCCTTTGGTATAGGTTGAGCTTATTTGCCTGTTGAGCTTACCCGATTCCGGCGTCCGTCCGCTGGTCACCAGCTCTTTCCCAACCGAATCCTTGGTAGCCCGCACGGTATTATCACGCGACGCCGTCCTCGTCCGGCGCCGTTTCGTGCTCCGCGGGCGCGGGTCGCCGTCGCCTCCGAGCAGCAGGTCCTCCCGCTCTCAGGCCGTCGTGTCGAATACCAGCGGTGAAGTGCGTGATGCCATCGTAGCGGAACACGAGGAACTCGAGCTCCCGCAGCGCCTGGTCCTGCACGAACTTGGGCCAGCCCGAGGTGAAGAAGGTGCCCTCGGCGGACCGCCGGATGACCACCAGCCACGTCCGGCCGCTGGGGCCCTCCAGGGTGACCGCCATAGAAATGTTGCATCCAACCCTGGAACGAGAGGTAAAGAATAGGCTACCCATACGAGATGAGACGACTCGTCTTGGCCTTCCTTGACGCCTCCCAGGGCATGTGCTTGCAGAAGTCTGGCGGGATCTTCTGCATGCATGTATTATTTACTTCAACATCCATGAAATTTCTATTCTATATATACACTGTATGCCATGTACTACAGTAGTCTTCGTAACATGCGAAACATGGAAACGATGCTCATTTCTCCAAATGCATGTTTATGCCATTGCATGCACGTCGCATGAGTGGCATTTTCAGTGGCCTCATTCATAACCGAAGTGGCAAATATACTCTCCGTAAAGTGATATCACATTTCGCGGCCAATTCCGAGAAGATGCCAATCATTAACCAACTCTAGCTTGGCTACTTTCATAGCATAGGTTCGAGCACATGCAGGGCACTCGGTGTCTTAGTGACTCACCAAGCGCTTCTTGAAGTCGCCCATGAGCACCTTGAAGAAGTGCGGCGGCCGCCTCTCACCCGGCGCCCACGGCGACTGCCTCTCCGCGGCCGGCATCGTCCCTGCCCCTCTTAAATTACACTCCACACGACGCGCCTGCACTATCCAGCTAGTGCGCCCGCGCACGTGGGTGCGCTATGCGCTTCCAGGCGACGGGTCGAAGAGCAGCAGCATCAGGGGGAGACGCTGCTGCGGACCTGCGACGCAGCGAAGCCGGCAAGAGCGTGGCGAAGGAAGAAGCGAGGCGAATTAACCGTGAGCCAACGAGGGGGGGGGGGGGGGGGAGACGCGAGAGCTCAGCTTTTGATGGGGCGAGAGGGGGGCAGTTTTTGGCCGTGGCTATCACGCATCAGCGTCCGTGCGCCGAGTGAAGCGACCTCCCGTTCACGCGGTACCTACTACGCCCAAAAGCTCAGGTGCGGTACCGGGACTCGGATCCTCTACATTAATAATGAATTAGTATAAAAAACTACTGTTTACCTATTAAAATAAGTCTGTGCCACAGTAACACGTATTAACTAATTATCGATAAGTTTAGATTTGTACTGTAGCATTTTCTGTGATCCAGGGCGCTCAATACCGATCAGCCTGCTGAGATTTATCACTACTATAGATATTTATAGATCCAAGTACTTTACTGTAGAGATCCCAGTCGGCGGGTACTCTCCTCTCACTCGACACCCGCCCACTGCGCACCCCCCAAATGCTAGACTTGCTCGCGTAACTAACGAGTGCCAAGCAAACAGATCACTGCCAGGTTGGCCCAACCGTGGGACAGGCACAGTTTGGGTCCGTATGACAGTGAGAGAGGCGTGTTGTCATCGTACGGCTCCACCTCCACACATCATTGCCAAATGAGGAGTTGATATTGCTGGATACACACGAACACAGACACCGGATCATGGAATCAAATGCTTCGTATGTAGATGGAGTAGAATGCCAACGTGCTCTTCTAAGAAATGGCTTATGGCTACATCACAAGTATTTCATCTAAATATGTTGTTCTAACCCCAAAATTTTTATTTACAAACATCATATATTCATATAGTAATGTCATGATGGAACGGAACCAGATCCTCTAACGTAGCCATTTCTATGTCAGAGGGCAGTAGATGCTGCTAGCACCGTTTGTCTCGCATCGAACGGTAGATTCCATGCTCACGCTATCTCCTACGTTGTGCGGCCCAACAAGGGAGGCCCATCTCTCTCCATGAGCTCGCTCGGTGCTTTCTCTGGCCAGGCTCGCTCTTGCCTCTGCCGCCGAGACGGCATTGCGACGCTGATCCCACCCCGCCGCTGGAGGTCGTGGGTGCGCTGGCCTCGCGCCGTGGTGCCGATTCAGCATTGCGCACGACCATCGACCTGGCCACCTCGAGTCCCTTGAGGAAGTTCGGCATGACCAACGATTCGTGGAGACTGACGACGTCCGAGAGGATGCAGAGCACGCGCCCTCCGGTCCCTGGGCCTCTTGCACGAGACCGACAACAGCAGCTTCATAAGCCTGGCTTCAGACGCAGCAGCAACCAAAACATTTAGTGAAATCTATACAACATTCTATGATCTCAATCTTAATTCACAAAACATTCAGGGATCACAATCTTAAATTGACAAAACATTCAACATTCAATCACAATCTCGATTTACAATCTCAATTCACATCAAAAAAATTTCGAAAACCAATTCACATCAATTTAAATATCAATTCAACATTAAGCCAAAACATTCAATGAAGCTACTTCTGAAGCCCAGTGTTGGCTGCTGCTGCGTCTGAAGCCCAACTTCTGAATTGCTACTGTTGGTCTCGTGCAAGATGCCCAGGGACCGATGAGCGCGTGCTCTTCATCGTTTCAGACGTCGTCGGTCTCCACGAGCCGCTGGTCATGCCGAACTTCCTCAAGGGGCTCGAGGCAGCCGAGTCGATGGCCGTGAGCAGTGTTGAATCGGTGCCATGACCCGAGGCCAATGCACCCACGACCTCCTGCGACGGGGCAGGATCGGCATCGTAGTGCCATCACGGTGACGGAAGTAAGAGCGAGCTAGGCCAGAGAGAGCATCGAGTGAGCTCATGGAGAGAGCTGGGCCTCCCTTGTTGGGCCACATGACGCAGGAGATAGCCTGAGCATAGAATCCACCGTTTGATGTGAGACAAACGGCGCTGGCAGCATCTATGCTAGTTGAAAACAAAAAATTTCTACTGTATTCATCCAGAAAACCATGCTAATAGGAGATTATAGATCGTTACCACTCGACGCGCAGTGCAACAGAAGAAGAGTTGGAGTAGATCAATCCAACGTCGTGTGCATCAAACTCCTCGAGTAGCTTCTCGATCAGATCCGCGATCAGATCCGCGCAAGTGGTCACGCTCCCCGACCGACTCCAAGCAGGTGGTCGTGCTCCTCGACCAGCTCCCGACCAGGTCTGTCGTGTCCTTGACTAGTTTTGAATGGTCATGTCGTGTTGTTCGACTAGATCCGAGTGGTCGCACTGTGCTCCGCGATCAGACGAGCAGGTACGTCGACCAATTTTTCACGGTCGGCGACCAGTTCCGAACATGTTGCGATCAACTCACCGAGAAGATCAACGCCATAATAGTAGCAGCGCTTCTACAATATCCACACGTAATGGGTAGAAACGCCTAGCGCCGATGTGCTAGCACCGCACGCGCGACTAGGGTTTTGGGAGATCGTGTAGAAGGCCGCAGCTAGGGTTTTGGAGTGGCTCAACTTCAACACGCCCTAACCTCGTCTCTCTATATATAGAGCTCGTCACTGGGCTCTCGCGTTGAAAGCCCTTTATGACTCTAACTTCTTGTAGATCACAATCCAATCAAAACTCATATATTGATCCAATTTGCATGTTTTGTTCCAACCTATTAAATATGTGACCTGTTAGGTTCATGTAAAAACGGCCATGACTCGAAAACCCTTTCTAAACCGAAATCAATAGCGGTCCATATCAGAACATGTTGACTCTCGAGTATACACAAAAGATCATATCGGCTGAACATTGATATACGCATGCACCAATCCCTTCGCTCATGATACCAGTCAAGCTCAAGGCGAGATATGTGCCACCCTTATGATAGCTCGACCATTCACTCGATCAAGTAGTGAATTCATCATGACCAACTCTTTAATTATATTGGCATGGACATGCAATTTCCCGATCCAACTACCTCGAAGGGCCCAAAGATACCTCTCCCGTTATCAAGGAAGGGCAATTTACATCTTGATCGCTCACACCACACGACATGTTTCATGACAAGCCTGAAAACTACCTATATGACTACCCAATTACGGAATAGTGTTTGATAACATCAAAATATGTCACTACACATTCTAGGAATCAATGACGATCTTAGATCTAAGTATCATGCAGGTACACCATTTAGGATAACAACTGATGACACATCATAAATAATAATCCCAACAGTATCTCAAGATGGGTCTATCCAACATCATGTTCTCTAACTGATATCTCTATACCTATGATCTATGAAACATAATCATCAATCAATACATATGCTGGTCTTATGTATCATCACAATGATATGTGATCAGAGATTGACTAATAATAACATTATGATACAAACAAAGAGTTTAATGAACAAGTCACATACTTGCCGATCAATGTAAAAGATAGTAATTCTTGGAATAACATATTATTCAAAAGTATATTAACATATACGTGTGATATAATCATCTTTATAATTATCTCTGTAGTGTATCATCTTCAATGGCTACATTAGAGAATGTGGTTTCTGATGGAGCATATTACATGATATAATAACAATAAAGAAGATAACATCGGATATATATATATATATATATATATATATATATATATATATATAGAGAGAGAGAGAGAGAGAGAGAGAGAGAGAGAGAGAGAGAGAGAGAGAGAGAGAGAGAGAGAGAGAGAGAGAGGGGAAAACTAGTATGTACTCACAGGAGTATATACTACTACTATGATATACTACATAAATGAACCGAATATACTCCTTTATCACTATAAGTATACTTATATAGTCATTCTAAGATACTTCAATGTGAATCATGAAAAAATTGAAAAGAAGTCCATCAATTTTAATAGATTTTGATAATACCTTCATATTTGTACATAAAATGTGATATATTAAAAAAATATACAAACCACTAAAAAAATATACATACTCACTTGGATGATCTTATATACTCACATACTTCATATCTATACCATTTATCACATAAAATACTTCGTATATTATGAGGTATGTATATGAGAGTATATACTCTGAACATACCAAATATGCTTTATATATATATATATATATATATATATATATATATATGTACGTATATAAGTATATATATATATGTATATATAAGTATATGTATGTATGTATATGTACATACATATGTATATATATACGTATACATACATATGTAATTTTCTTTTTCGGAAAATTCTAGAAAATGTCGAAATGAATATTAGTTATATTAATAAATCAGCTGAAAAAAAATCTAAAATGCAAAGAAAAATATATAAAACTCAAAAAAATATGAAACATTTTTTTTAGGTTAGTATTACTTTCACCTACATGTTAAAACTATGTGCATGCATAAAAATACTATTGTTTTTTCTATAATTAATTAAATGTGTTTAATATTAATAATTTCATAAATAAATATAATATACAAAATTTGTGAACCTAATTTTTTTAGTCTTTTTTTTTCTCCATAAAAAAATAAAAAACAGGCTAATGTTAGTCGCGCTAATCAAACTAGAATGTACCTAGCGTTATCCCACTTGGCTAGCAGCAGCACGATACTGTAGGGCCAGCCACTGTAATAGTTTCATTATAGCCAACCTAGATTTGTAGCTGTAGGTTCCTGTTCAATCAGATGAATATTGACAATACCTTACCACCTGATCATCCGGAACTTTGGGACTATATACATTGAAGAACTGGGAACAAGCTTGGACAGGCTGACACGATTGGATGTAATTTAACACCGAAAACGGAGAACTTGGGCAGCCCCTATCACACTGGATCTGTGATGCGTGGAGGTGGAGCCGTACGGTGACAACGCGCCTCTCTCACTGTCATGCATAACCAGAGCCATTTTCAAGTGATGCGCCCGCTATGAATGTCTGGCAACATTTTCCCAATGGTTCATGTCTGAGCGGCGTAGCCACGGCCCCCAGAACAATCTTTTCTGGTGTCATCGCCAAACGGGCATACGGCCAAGTACTTGCTGAAAGCAATAGCACAAACTGTCAAGAGCATCGAAAATCCTGTTCTGCGCGTAAACGCTGGCGCCTAATTCACGGATGACTGTAGTGTAAGCCCATATATTTTTTTTTCTCAAATTCTTTTTCTCAATCCTTTTGAGCAAAATTTTTTCTAGTACAAACTTTTTCTCAAAATCACTGCAAACTTTTGAGTTGTGGCGATGTGGGAGTAGGACTCTGTCATTCGAGTTGTGAGAGTGCCAATCATTTGTTTGGTTAGCATACGGGTTAAGTTGTGTTAGACTTATCTGTTATCTGATTGTGCCTTTTGGTGTGAGAGTCTATGTTTCGAGTTAAAGTCGTATTATCGTCTGAGAGTTGTTTGCCGATTTATCTATCTGAAACCGTGCTTTTATTAAAGTTTTCAGACTCTGTATCTCTTATAAACTAGATTAATTCTCTTATTCTTTATATATATGCGGCTGGAGCTTTAGCTTGCTGTGATCTTTTGATTTTTTAGAATCCGTTTGGCTTCTCGCTATGAGGAACGGTGACGTCCTAAAAGGGATGAATTATGATACTTAAAAATTAATGGTTTCAAAATCTTCACAAGATAAATCTATCTTAATTTTTATCTAAATGTGCTCTAGATTTATCTAGTGTGTCTATTCTATCGCTTAAGAGGATTGTAACATACTCTAGCAAGTTAAATTGCAAGTATTTAAATACGAAAATATAAATAAGGTAGAGAGATAAATTCGGCATAAGAGATTTTTATACTATGATATTGGTAGCACACAAGCCACTCCTAGTTTAATTGGAGCTCCATAAAGAATATGCTCCTAGTCGTCAAGTCTTTTCTGATCATGGTTCTTTAGCTACCAAATTACCAAGATAAGACCTCAAGTACGATGAGCCAATAAGCTACCAAGACGATGTCTCACTACTAATCTCTCTTTCGGCCACGTGCATGTCGTTTTTACTTAGGAGCTTTAGCCACAAAGACAAGTGTCTTCGCATCCACGCACAATCTTCTTATCACCGTTCTACACCAAATCGGAGGGTCAACAAGTTACCGGCGAGTCATCAAAACTCTAATGCACCAATGCACCCCTCGGTACATAGTTAGATCACTCCTTATTTCACTCTCTAGGTTGCAGCAACTAGCAACACTTCTCTATAGGCATGTAAATACTAATCACTCTCTAATCTTATACTTAATCATATTAGATGATCACTTTAATATTTTGATGGCTTGAATGTCTTCTCAAATATATATGGACTCCTCTAGACTTCAGCAACTTCAAATGACCGTGTAGATATGTATTTATAGGTTAAAACCCGCTAACTAGTCATTGCTCCAATGACTCAATTTTACTGCGAACATCGGATGCATTTGTTCTTCCAAATACTAAGGTAGGGATGATGGTTTCTATCTTCTCAGATTTAATTTTCTGTCAAAATTACAGAGTTTCTTGATTCTAATTATTACAATTTGAATTATATCCGATTCAAGAATATGGTTCCAATAGAAAAAGCCGGGGTTTCCCCCTTCGTTATTGAGAAAGTGTGATTCAAGAGGCCTGAAAGCTCTTTCTTCGTTGGATAGAGCTAGTGTAACATAGCTTCACATGCTTTGGCATAGCCTCTTCTGGTCGCGCCAGTTGTCCAGCAATCCTTTGAATTGCATTGCCATGTCATTCATGATCAAAACTCCATGTAATCAAATGCTATGCCTGCGAATTCGTTCAACATAGGGATATGTTAGAGCAAAATTTGTGGCTAATTGGGAAAAAGAATCATGTGATTAGAACCAAATCAGATGCTTGTTGATCTCAGCTGGTTCTGTGTGAAAGAGAGGACAATCGACCCGGTGTAGCAATTTGCTCGAGGGAGAAAAAAAATCCAAAGCAGAGGCCATGTTGGGCTGAGAGCACCAATGTCTGGAGCTCAAGCATGGCCCGTTCGTGTCAGGCCCATATTCTCTCCACCCCCGCACCACCCTCACCTCCAAGCCCACGCTATAAATATCCACCTCGTCCGCTCCTAGGGTTTTCAGTGCCGCCAGCCAGCCCTTAACCCTCGCTCCTCTCGCGCCGCGCGCCTCCTCGCTTTCCTCCTCTCCTTCGGCGGCGGCGCGGCCAGCTCCAACCATGGCGGACACCAAGGCCACCGCGGCGGTCACCCTCCGCACGCGCAAGTTCATGACCAACCGCCTCCTCTCCCGCAAGCAATTCGTACGCGCCATCCATCGCCTCCCCCTCCTTCCCATCTCTCTCTGTCACTAAATCTCTGCCTTTTTCCCACTCTCATCCGCAGGTGCTCGAGGTGATCCACCCCGGCCGGGCCAACGTCTCCAAGGTGAGATCTATGTGCCGGTCTTGTATGCGCTGCTGTTGTGGCGTGAGCTTCTGTTCTGGGTCTCAGGGTTTGGGGGGTTCTGTGTGTAGGCTGAGTTGAAGGAGAGGCTGGCCAAGGTGTACGAGGTGAAGGACACAAACTGCATCTTTGTTTTCAAGTTCCGCACCCACTTCGGAGGAGGCAAGTCCACCGGGTTCGGCCTCATCTACGACAACCTCGAGGCCGCCAAGAAGTTCGAGCCCAAGTACCGCCTCATCAGGGTATGTTGCGATCTAGTACTTGCTTCTAAATCTAAGAACTTGCTATCCGTAGCTATGCTCTTGGTACTTACTTGAGGCTGGATAGTTGCATAGTATCCTTGTCCTGTGTAGTTCCCAGTGAATGTGTGATTATCGATTTAGTATCACTAGCACCATTTCTGTTGCAACACACTTATACAAAGTTGATTGGCTGTTTAGTAGTGTGTGTTCGTGCTTACATTTTCTTTTTGTAAATCCTGCTGTGTATACGCATTATTTTGGTGACAGTATCAGGAAGATAAGTACACCGGTAGAACAATAGATTTGTGGTGGGTAGTGCTAATCTTTTTGTAAATTGTAATGCACATTGATGTAATGTGCACTACTTGTTTGCAAATGCTTATTGTTGCTACCATGTGTTGCGGTATGATGCCTGTACGCTGAAGCTGCATACTTTGTATTGTATCTTTTCTCGCAACAGTTGCATTTCAACCTCGCTAGTCCTTCAGCTGAAAAGAAATCTTATGTCATTGCCCCATTTTGCTGTGGTAAGATTTGCATGTATTGTAACGCAATAATCACCCAGATAGTGGTCCTATGAGATGACACTATATTTATGATGAGTTAGCAAGTCAACAATGCAGAAGAACTGTACATAGTTATGTACATCCTCATATCAGCCCTTTTCCATTGTTGACCACTGATGTTAATATAAATACATCACTAAAATGACGTGTCAATGTTTTGATTGTGTGAATTTGATGGATATCTCCGCAGGATGCCGTCTATATACTAGTGCTTTCAGTCGATCAATCAACATTGCTATGAATTTTATTTTCCTCCTTGTAGCTCCTGTATATTGTTCCTGTGATTAATTTTCTGTTTTCCTTTTGCCAGAACGGTCTTGCTACTAAGGTTGAGAAGTCCCGCAAGCAAATGAAAGAGCGGAAGAACAGGTCCAAGAAGATCCGTGGTGTCAAGAAGGTGAGCCACTTATCATGATACTTCCGACCTGCAGTTCCTTTGTGTTGTGTATTAGGTCACTTCTGGTTACTGACGTAAGCTGTGGTTTCTGTTATATTTTTACAGACCAAGGCTGCTGATGCTGGGAAAAAGAAATGAACATTCATTTACATTTGTATTCCTGTTCTGGATTCTGGGTGTTCTAGGGGCAGTGTCATAATTATGTTCGTGTTAGGTTTTGTTCTCCCCTGCACTGAAGTGAAGTTTTGTTATTCCTGGATGTGAACCGGGCCAGATTGGCTATAGCATGTTATGAGGGGACTATTAACTTCCAAGCCAACCTATTTTATTTCTGATGCCTGTCAGCTTTTATAATTGGTTATGTTGACCATGTGATACACGAGGATGCTTGTCGAAGCTGTTTTCCTACTGAGTTAGGACTTTGGACACAGTATTTCAGGTCATCGTTATCAGAATAACAGTTCTCTATATAGTCTGTTGCAATGGCAACTATTGTGTTATTATTACTCCATAATTGGTCAGTCCCTGCTGTAGCCGTTGTGCTAAATTTAGTGCAGTCGTAATTATTGCCTATGATTTTTTTGAAGGTTGTCTCAAGTAAAAATCGATCTTTTGTAGTACCGCTTAGGTCACTGAGTCATCAGGTTATCATTTGGGATTAGAAACACCTTTATCATAATTCATATCCGTTAAATTTGTGATCATCGTCAGTACATGATCATTCTACATAGAGGCGTCTTCTTTTGAAAGCCATGCACATCAGTCACAATGTATAGCATTTATCTCTTGGCGAACTGTAGCGGTGTCGCTGTGCTGCGTGCGCAGTGCAAATCGGGCGTCAGCTCCTCTTCCTGACGGCGCTCTTCACCATGTTCCCGGGGAGGGAAGACGACGGCGTGACGGCCTTCCGTACCTTGAAGAGGTTCCACGCCGTCCCCACGGCATGGCCGGCTGTCGCGAACGCGTCTTCGGTTGCCTCCCCTGCGTTCTCGCCGTACCTAGGAAAGGGCCGTGTCTCAGGCATGAAACTTGATGCATTGGGTTCTATTTTTTTTTTACGAGATTCGAGTGTTATTACCTCCTGGACACTGCACCAGCGACGACACTGGAAGTTGCTGCAAGTGATCTCTTCTCAGCAGCCTCTACCGCGTCCATAACTTTATCTGGCACAGAATGGCAACCATTATCATCAAAGGTTTTAAACGTAACACATCCCTTGTCTAGTCTCTAGTGAACAATGAGCATCTGAAGCGTTGGCAGGGCACTCACTGATAGCATCAAGAGAGGCCAGGATGACCTCGCCCGGGACGGTTGCGAGGAAGGCTCTCCCTTGCTTGGAACGAAGCAGCGGCGCCGCCATCGACCCGGTCACCGAGATGACCGTATCCAGCAACGACTGGCTCATCTTCTCGGTCATCTCCGACAGCTTCCTTACCCTGAAGATCAACCGAGACCAGCACAATCATCAGCCGGTACTAGCAGTAAGTAATAAGGCAGGTAGGCAGGCAGGCAAGGATCCGAGCTAGTTCAGTTACCTCTTGAGGCTCTTGTTGACTCCTCCGCGCTTCGTGCTTGCCTGGCTTCTCCGGTCAGCTCCGCCGGCGGCGCCGAAACGGTTGCTCCCGCCGCCGGCAGCCTGAGGGCGAAACAGGTCGGCTCCCCTCTGTACCTGCAAGAAACAGATGTGTGAGCCACGCATGCAATTATCCAGTCTCCAGTCTCCACCGGACATGTCAGAACGAACAGAAGGGACAGCGACCAGAGCACCTGGCTGGCGTAGGCCTCGCTGCACATGAAGATGCCCTTCACGAGCTGGCCGGTGCCCGAGGCGATCGCCTTCGCGAGCACGCCGTTGTATCCTTCCATCCTCGGCGCGAAGTCGTTCCAGTACCCGTCCGACGACGCCGGCGGCGGCGGCGGCCTGGAACTCCTGGACGGCACGATCGCGCCGCCCGCCGCCGAAGGAGTGGAGAAGCAAGCGTTGGACCTGAGGAAGCTATCGAGTGACGCCAGCGCGGCGGCGTCGGCCGCCGTGGCGGCGAAGGAGACGCCGTAGTTGAGGAACGTGCCGTCCTTGTCCGGCAGCGTGAAGAGGTAGTGCAGCCGGTCGAGCTTGACCACGGGCTCGTCCCGCGCCAGCGGCCAGCCGAGGTCGCGGCCCACGCGCACTACGGTGGCTACAGCCACATCGTCCTTGGTGATCCTCACGACGGCGAGATCGCCCCGCCCGAGCTCGACGGGGCCGTCGGATCCGGCCACGAGGTGCACTGACGCGCCGGGGACGCGGAGCAGCGTCTCCTCCCGGATGCCCCGCGGCCTGGCGGACATGGCGCCGCAGAAGGCCATGGTACTGAACGCGAGTGATTCAGAGTTACGGGGGTTGACACTTACAGGTTGTGATGAGCTGAACTACTAATGCAGGCAGAGTGTTAAGGACGAAACTGTGAGAAACATATATCGGACAAGCAGCGAAATTCCTTTCAGAGAATAATTCCATTGCAGGTGGAAGTAGGCCATGGTTTCTCATTCCTTTGCGGCGAGCGCCTTTATTCCATCCTTCAAGGCTAATACATTCGCGGACACCCGAGTGGATGACAATGGAATGACGGCCTTCCAAACATTCGGTCATGTAATTTTCACATATTTTGAGACAAGAGAACAGTAGGATTATCAACAGTCCCACTCAAACCAACAGTTATGCAAGGCATATGACTTAGGAAAACGAACTGTGTAGATTCAGCAATCACCAACATGGAAACAAGGTTATTGCTTTGCTTTGGATCTGGAGGCTGAAGAATGAATGATCACTGATTGAGTTGTTGCAACTCTCAGTCGCCCATATATCACTTTTGTGTTCCGTTGGTCAGAAAACAGTTGCTAACATTGATCATTAACACGATCAAAACAATAACCGGTGGCCATCACCCATCATAACTCCGCATGCCTTACGCACACACGGTATGTCTCAATCGTTCATCTCTCCCACCTGATACTCATCCATTTATTGATTCTCTTATTAACTCCATAATTTCTTATCTATCTATTCAAAATGAATCTCAATAAATGGATGGTTCTGTTTCTAAATGGTTATCGGACACAACAAATAAATAACTGGAGCCGGCAGTCGTACGTAGTAGCAGAGGCATGGGTCAGTCCATCCATCAACAAATTCAGTAAGAACACCAGCTCGTTGCATGCCTGGCAGGACATAAGTGAAATCTCAATATTCACCATGTGTTTATCTGATCTTCAGTGCTTCGAGAACATGCCGCAACACGAGGTCCTGAGCCTACTCATTCTTTGAAAATCCTTTGCCAACCTGAAACGCCCCAAGCGGTCTTATAAATTCGAAACCAAGCAATTAAGGCTTGCACCAGTATATTATCATCTTCAATGCACAATCAAGCAGCACATCGAGGCATCCGACAACAGCAAGGTCGAGCACCACGCACCATGGCACCAGACCACCAGCTCTCCACAGCGCAGTGGGCGAGCCGGACATCAGGCCTGAGACACGGCACCCACTGTCTAGAGCTTTCTCTGCCGATCGCTTGACGCCACCAGCCGCCTCCGCCTTGCGCTGCCGGCGTCCTTTAGCCGCTTGACAGGAGAGTTTCTCGTCACAAGCAGGCCTGGGTGGCCTAAATGGAACGGTGGATTCAGACGTGGCGGCGAAAACCTGCAGCCTATGCTACTACGGGAGCAGAGGCGATCGGCGCTCGGCAGTGGCGTTGTGGGCAGTGACTGCGTCGAAGCGGAAGTGGACAGGGATCAACGGCGGCCTGCGGCGAGGCGAGGATAGAAGGTCAGGAGCGACGTGAGCCGTTGATCTCCGATCGGACGAATCTCCGCGGTTTCGTGGCCGTTAGGAAACAGCTAACTTGGCTGCTACGTTGCGTTGGCTCATAAGTACGCGGTCAGAACGCAGTCCACTTCACCGCTCGTCTCATCATCTGCTCTGCTCTGCTCCTCAGCTCAGCGGCAGCAGGTCGCTTTTCCCGTTCTTTTCTGAACCGAGATATGTCTCATTTTTTCTTCCTGTGTGTGACGTCCTACTTCTTTTTTTTTGGTGCCTGTTGCTTCTTCTATCTTTGGTGATGTTAGTTTGTGGTGTTTTGCTTCACCTGTCTGTGCACTTCCTGACGAATCACTCTAGCGAAATTTCGCTTAATCTCACATGCTCTTACGGTCGATGTTTGCAGGAGGGACCCTTTCTTTTGCCTTAGTTCTTCGCGTGATCTTTCGGGGCCTCCAAGATGGTTAAGGTCACCGTCGACTGTCAGCCGAGCTCCGGCTCAACGCGGGCGAGGACACACGCACACACACGAACGCGAACACAGGTGGACACGGTGAGCTTTTTGCTGCAAACTGCGGCATCTATTCTGTGTGTCTATATCGTTTATTTAACAGCAAAACGGAGTCCACTAGATCCTAACAACTCGGCCACGAACCCACTCACGATCCGGAAACGATGCGCGCCATCCCACGCTCGCCACAGACCCGGTCCTCGCCGCAGCACGCCTCAGGTTCTCCACACTCGCATGGCTCTCACGACACAGCGTGAACCACACGTGCAACACTACTCTTACTGGAACAAGAAGAAACTAAACAAGACTAGATTAAACTACACTACTCCCTCTAATCTAGTTGTGACTGGTGTCGACGATGCCGATCTTCGAGCGCAGGTTCTGAAAACGCACCCGGCCAAGTGGTTTTGTCAATATGTCCGCCAGCTGATCGTCGGTCTTGATGTGCTGAACGGCAACCTTGCCGTCAGCGACGCACTCTCTGATGAAATGGAAGCGCATCTCAATGTGCTTGCTTCGGCCATGAAAGACCGGATTTTTGCAGAGTTGAATTGCCGACTTGTTGTCGACATGAAGGGTGGCAGCTTCAGGTGTCTTGCTGTAGAAGCTTCCAACGAGCTGCCCTAGCCAAATCCCTTGACAAGCAGCAGTGCAGGCAGCTATATATTCAGCCTCACATGAAGAGAGCGCCACCACAGCTTGCTTCTGTGACTGCCATGTCACAGGTGAACTCCCAAGGAAGAAGAGGACGCCGGAGGTGCTCTTTCTGTCATCCATGTCCCCAGCCATGTCTGCGTTGCAGTACCCTTCAATCTTGAGTTCACCAGCCCCTTTCACATAGCTGCAACCGTAGTGCACGGTGCCAGCCACATAACGGAGCAGATGCTTCACTGCACTCATGTGCTCAGTGGTGGGAGCCGACATGAACCGGCTCACATATCCAACAGCAAAGCTAATGTCCGGTCTTGTATGCACCAGGTACCTTAGACTTCCAACTATGCTGCGATAAAGTGTAGCATCAACAGGAGGATTGGAGCTGTTCTTACTTAACTTCAGACGTGTCTCCATGGGCAATTGGACCGTGTTGCACCCGTCCATCCCTGCCTTCTCCAGAAGCTTCGCAGCATAAGCTGCTTGGCTCATGGTGATCATCCCGGGCAGCTGCTTGACCTCGATGCCGAGGTAGTAGGTCAAGTGCCCGAGGTCGCTCATCTTGAATGAGCGCATCATCTCCTCCTTGAAGTGACCAATTTCAACCGGGTCAGCACCGGTGAGAATCAGGTCATCCACGTACACACCCAGCAGCAAACGGCCGCGCCCAGTGCCTCTAGTGTAGACTGCGTGTTCTTCAGTGCACCGCTTGAAGCCGAGCCCCATAAGCGTCCCGTCGAGCTTAGCGTTCCACGCTCGGGGGGCCTGGCACAGCCCGTAGAGCGCCTTCCGAAGCCGGAGCACCTGGCGTTCGCGTCCAGGGACGGCGAACCTAGGAGGTTGCGCGACGTAGACTTCCTCCTTGAGGTCACCATTGAGGAACGCAGACTTGACGTCGAGGTGGTGCACCGCCCAGCCTTCATGCGCCGCCACAGCAACCAGGGCGCGCACGGAGTCCAGCCGCGCCACTGGGGCGAACACCTCGTCGTAGTCGACGCCGGCGCGCTGCACGTACCCCTTCGCGACTAGGCGAGCTTTGTGCTTCACGACAGCACCACTTGCGTCCTTCTTGAGCTTGTAGACCCACTTGAGCCCGATGGGGCGGTGACCTGCAGGTAAGTCCACCAGCTCCCATGTGCCATTGTCAACAATGGCGTCCAGCTCCTCCTGCATAGCTGCTCGCCACGCTTCATCGCGTTCGGCCACAATGAACGACGTGGGTTCCTCAGTGGCGGCGAGATACAGCTCGTCGGGGGCGATCTCGTGCGGTGGAGCAGAGTCGATGCAGTTCTGTATGCGCCGGAAGCGTCGCGGTGCACCCTCATCGTCGATGTCGAGGCCGTCCGGAATTGTTGTTGGGGGCGTGGCGAAGACGACCGGCGAGCTTGCAGGAGTTGGCGCGGCGTTCGGTGAGGCGGCCTCGGCGTTCGCCACGTCGACGTGCGTCTCGGGCGTTGTGTCATTCACCGCGTCCCCCGAGAGAGTGACTGTGTACTCGACGGTGAAGTCACTTCCCCCGGCACCAGTGTCCTCCCAGTTCCATGCCTTATCCTCGTCGAAGATGACGTCCCTGGACACGTGCACGCGGCAGCTCACAGGATCATAAACCCTGTAGGCCTTAGAGCCGTGCTCGTAACCCAGGAACACCATGGGCACACTTCGATCCTCCAGCTTGTTAGTGTGTGGCCGTGTCACCTTGACATGTGCCAGACACCCGAATGTACGTAGAAAATGTACTGCAGGTTTTGAACCAAACCAGACTTCATATGGTGTTTTACCTCGGAGGCTTCGAGTCGTCGAACGGTTGAGGATGAACACTGCTGTGCTCACTGCCTCCCCCCAGAACGAGCCCGGCATCTTCTTTGCCTTCAACAGACAGCGTGCCATTGCCATCATGGTCTGGTTTCGGCGCTCGACGACGCCGTTTTGCTGAGGTGAGTACGGCGCCGTGAGCTGACGATGAACTCCCTTGGACGCACAGTACTCGCCGAACGTGATCGACGTGAATTCCCCGCCGCGACCGGTGCGGAGCGCGCGGAGCTTGCGCCCAGTTTCTACCTCGACGCCGGCCTGAAACTTGACAATGGCACTGGCTGCTTCATCCTTGCTGCGCAGTAGGACAAGCCACATGTAGCGGCTCGCGTCGTCGACGAGGAGAAGAAAATACCGCTTGCCGCCTGCGGTCGCCGGCGTCACAGGACCACAGAGATCCCCGTGCACCAGGTCAAGGCGCTCCTTCGCCCGGTACCTGGCCTCCAGCGGGAACGGAGCGCGTCGGTGCTTGCCGGCGAGACAGGCGTCGCACAGCTGCTCGATATGCTCCACGAGTGGCAGGCCTCGCACGAGCTCGCCACGAGCCATCTTGCGGAGGGAGTCGAAGCTTTGATGGCCGAGGCGAGCGTGCCAGCGCCACGCATCCTGGTCGCCGCGAGCAAGCAAGCACACCGGTTGTGCCAGTGTGAGGTAGAGCTTGTAGAGCCGGTTCGCCGAACGATGCACCTTGGTGAGTAGCCGTCGCTGGCGATCACGAACACGCAGCACCCCTTTGTCGATGTCGACCTTGCAGCCCACTTCGTCGAGCTGGCCGAGGCTTATTATGTTGTTACGGAGACGAGGAATGTAGTAGACGCCCGAGAGCGCCTGGTGGCTCCCATCCTTGCACGCGAAGACGACAGTGCCGCGACCGGCCACGTCGACGACCGAGGCATCACCAAACTTGACGGCGCCTGTGATGTTGTGGTCGAGCTCGGAGAAGGCCGCGCGGTTCCCCGTCATGTGATTTGAGGCTCCAGTATCAAGGTACCAGACACTCTCCTCGCATGCCTCGGTGCCCAGCTGGACACGCGCGCGTTCTTCATTGAGGAAGACGTGGCCGCCGACGCAGTCCTGTTCAGGCCACCCGGGATCGGACAGGGCGGCGACCTGAGCCATCAGCAGGGTAGGCTCGTCGTCGTCGTCCGCCTCCTGTGTCAGATGAGCCTCTCCCTTCGCCTCGTCGTGCTTCTTCTTGCGGCAGTCTCGGGCAAAATGCCCTTTGATCCCGCAATACTTACACTTGTCCTGCTTCGTGGCCTTGCGCCCCTCACCAGGGGACTTTGCAGCGTTTCCGTCGCGGACGCCGCCCTTGCCAGATCCGATCGGCGCCTTGCCGCGAATGGAGGAGCCACTGCTGGACCCCCCAATGGAGAATGAGCCCTCCTGCTCGCGCTTGCGCTGTCGCGCGTTCCAGGCTTCCTCGGTCAGGTAGAGGCGGCCTCCCTTCTCGCGCACACCAGTGGCGCGCGTGTACCGCTGCTCGACGGCGCGGATTCGCCCGGACACCTCCTCGAGCGAGAGCGACGAGACGTCGAGGAGAGTCTCGATCAAAATGGTGACCTGCATGTAGCGATCAGGAACAACTTGGAGCAACTTCTTCACCACCTCTCCCTCGGAGATGTTGTCGCCGAGCGTGCGTAGGCTGCTTGCCAGCCCGGAGATGCGATTGGTGAAGTCGTCAATGGACTCCCCTTCCTTGAACTCGATGTCGCCGAATTCTTGCCGCAGCTGCTCCGCGTTCGCCTGGCGAACACGCTCGACCCCGATGCGCACGACACGGATGGCGTCCCAGGCCTCCTTCGCCGTGGCCTTCACGGCAAGCCGCGCCCACATATCCTGTGGCACGGCGTGGAGGATCGCCGAGAGCGCGAGGCGGTCGGCCTGCTCGTCTGCCTGCCCAGGGTCGATAGCCGCCCACAGCCCTTGCGCCTGTAGATTCACCTTCATCACCAAGGCCCACTCGGTGTAGTTCGTGCGCGTCAGTGTCGGGTAGACGACGGAGCCGGTTGCTTCCTTCACGACACGCTCGACGACGACCTCATGGCGAGTGCGCGGGCGTCGTGGCGGTGGCGATGGAGAACGACGCCGGCGGCTTCCCTCCGGAGGAAGCGACATCGTCGCAGGCCAGGAACATAGTGGCTCTGATACCAATTGTCAGCCGAGCTCCGGCTCAACGCGGGCGAGGACACACGCACACACACGAACGCGAACACAGGTGGACACGGTGAGCTTTTTGCTGCAAACTGCGGCATCTATTATGTGCGTCTATATCGTTTATTTAACAGCAAAACGGAGTCCACTAGATCCTAACAACTCGGCCACGAACCCACTCACGATCCGGAAACGATGCGCGCCATCCCACGCTCGCCACAGACCCGGTCCTCTTTCGCAGCACGCCTCAGGTTCTCCACACTCGCACGGCTCTCACGACACAGCGTGAACCACACGTGCAACACTACTCTTACTGGAACAAGAAGAAACTAAACAAGACTAGATTAAACTACATCGACGAGCTCCGCGCGAGTATGGACAAGAAGCACAACATCAGGAACATGTCCGTCATCGCGCACGTCGATCATGGTCATTAGTCTAGTTCTTTTTGCCTGTTCCGCATCACATGTTTGCGCGCGCCATTAACTGTACCTGTGATTGTGACTTGATCACAGGAAAGTCAACGCTCACCGACTCGCTGGTGGCTGCAGCCGGCCTCCTCGCGCAGGAGGTGGCCGGTGACGCGAGGATGACGGACACCCGCGCGGACGAGGCCGAGCGCGGCATCACCATCAAGTCAACGGGCATATCCCTCTACTACGAGATGCCTGAGGAGTCCCTGAGGCGCTTCGAGGGCGCGCGCACCGGCAACACGTACCTCATCAACCTCATCGACTCGCCCGGGCACATAGACTTCTCGTCCGAGGTCACGGCCGCGCTCCGCATCACTGACGGCGCCCTCGTGGTGGTCGACTGCATCGAGGGCGTGTGCGTCCAGACCGAGACCGTGCTCCGGCAGGCTCTCTCCGAGCGGATCAAGCCCGTCCTCACCGTCAACAAGATGGACCGCTTCTTCCTTGAGCTCCAGGTGCTCATACATTCTTGCATGCGTTCGTTTCCGTGTCCGGCTGTGTTCTGGTGCACTGCGCGCCAGTCACTGGTGACCACTGTACTTACACTTACATGTGTGTGCTGCTGTGCAGCAAAGCGGCGAGGAGGCGTACCAGGCGTTCTGCCGCGTGATCGAGAACGCTAACGTGATCATGGCGACGTACGAGGACAAGAATCTGGGCGACTGCCAGGTGTCGCCGGAGAAGGGCACGGTGGCGTTCTCGGTGGGGCTGCACGGGTGGGCATTCACCCTGTCCGACTTCGCCAAGATGTACGCGGCTAAGTTCAACGTGGACGAGGCCAGGATGACGGAGCGGCTGTGGGGCGAGCACTTTTTCGACTCGGCCACCCGCAGTTGGTCGACCAGGCAGACGGGCTCGCCGACGTGCCAGCGCGGGTTCGTTCAACTTTGCTACCTGCCCATCCGGCAGATCATCGAGGCGTGCATGAGCGACGACAAGGAGAAGCTGTGGCCAATGTTGCACAAACTCCGCGTGGCGCTCAAGGCCGAGGACAGGGAGCTGTCGGGGAAAGCGCTCATGAAGCGCGTCATGCAATCATGGCTGCCCGCTAGCTCTGCACTGTTGGAGATGATCGTCTTCCACTTGCCGTCCCCTGCCATGGCGCAGCAGTACCGCGTTGAGACCCTCTACGAGGGGCCTCTCGACGACGCCTATGTTAGCAAAGCTTTCAGATAAGCTTGTCACTGGTTTCAGCACTTTATTTGTTTTCCTATTCGCTAGGCTCGGTTGTTAAGCTGAGCGAGTCTTTAGGATCTGAGTCGTGCGGGTTCACGGCGAGATCGCGTAGTGTAGCGAGTCGTGCGCTGGTGATCCGATCGTGTGGGATGGCACACGGCGCATTGGATTTCTGGCGCGCATGGCGGGGTCACAACGGCCACGAAGTCTTTCGTTTTCAATAAAAGGAAGAACAGAGCACAGAATAGCAGTGTGAAAGTTTAATGCAGCAAAACCCCTAGTTCTACTTGCCTCTCGCGTGTTCACAGTTAGCCAGAACCTTTGTGAGTTAGTGTTCTAAGATTTCATTTGGTATCAGAGCCAGCTATGTCAGGACGTGCCCAACGTACGTCCCCGCCGCCGCCGCGCCCGACAGGGCAGCCGCCGCGTTGGTCCCGGACGCCGCCGCGACAGTCGAGGACGCCGTCGCGGGCGTCAAGGACGCCCCTCGGGCATGGGCGCAGGCAGTCTGCCTCACCTCCTCCGCGTCGTGATCGTCACAGGAATGGCGACCGTGCACTCGCAGTCCGACGCGTAGTGAAGGAGGTGAGAGGATCGGCTTCCTACCCAACTCTCACGAAGACGAACTACGGTGAGTGGGCTCTCATGATGAGAGTCATGCTGCAGGCCCGCGGCCTCTGGGACGCTGTCGAGTATGGCGACGCCGAGTTCCAGGAAGACCGAATGGCGCTGGAGGCCATTCTCAGGGCAGTGCCACCGGAGATGCTGCCCACGCTCGCCGTCAAGGAAACCGCGAAGGAAGCATGGGAAGCCATCAAGTTGATGCGTGTCGGGGTCGACCGCGTCCGCAAGTCCAAGGCGCAGCAGCTGCTCAAGCAGTACGACGCCCTCGCGTTCAACGATGGGGAGACCGTCGAGGAGTTCTCACTCCGGCTCAACGGCGTCGTCACGACGTTGGCCACGCTCGGCGTCGATCTGGAGGAATCCAAGGTCTGTGAAAAATTACTTCATGCAGTTCCTGAACATCTCACCCAGCTCGCCATCTCTATCGAGACTCTGCTCGACTTGGATAGCCTCTCCTTGGAAGAGGTTACCGGGTGCCTTCGCAATGCAGACGAGCGCATCATCGTCGGCAAGGCTGCGGCGAATGGCGGCAAGCTGCTTCTCACAGAGGAGCAGTGGACGACGAAGTTCAAGGACAAGCTCGTCGGCGAATGTAGATCGTCCAAGTCCAAGCCCAACGGCAATCGCCGCCGACGAGGTGGGCGTAAAAAGAACGAGGGCAGCGGTCGTGATACAGATCGCAGCAACCGCGACGGCCGGGACACGCGGGAAAATCGCGACAGCGGCCACGACAAATGTCGCAACTGCGGCCGCACGGGCCACTGGGCCAAAGATTGTCGCCAGCCCAAGCGTCACGCTGAGGCCCATCAGGCCCACGGAGAGGAGGACGACTCCGAGCCCACGCTGCTGATGGCCCATGTTGTCGAGGCCGCTGCAGCCCTGGAGATTTCCAACCGCGCTTCGTCGCCGGCGCCACCCACCTACATCGAGCTAGACGAACCCAAGGTCTTCGCGCATCTCCACAAGGAGGACACCATCGACGGTGGCCTTTGGCACCTCGACACCGGCGCCACCAACCACATGACAGGCATCCGTGCTGTGTTCGCCGAGCTCGACCTGGCCGTGCGCGGCACGGTGCGCTTTGGCGACGGCTCCGTCGTCGCGATCGAAGGGCGTGGCAAGATCATATTCGTGTGCAGGAATGGCGAGCATCGCGCGCTAACTGGCGTCTATTACATCCCCAGGCTGAAAGCGAACCTCATCAGCTTGGGCCAGCTCAATGAAAATGGCTGCGACGTCCACATTCGCCACGGCATATGCGCGATCCGCGACCCCGCGGACAAGCTGCTCGCTCGCGTTCGACGCACGCGACACCGGCTTTATCTGCTCCGACTTGAAATTGGGCAGCCGGTGTGCCTCTCGGCGCGTTCCGAGGAGGCTGCCTGGCTATGGCATGGCCGCTTCGGGCATCTGCATTTCGACGCACTGCGTCGCCTGGCGAACAAGGACATGGTGCGTGGGCTACCGGCGATCGACCATGTCGAACAACTCTGTGACTGCTGCGTCATCTCCAAGCAGCGGCGCACGTCATTCCCTCGCCGCTCTCTGTTTCGCGCGGAGGATCGATTGGAGTTGGTCCACGGCGATCTGTGTGGGCCAATCTCACCGCCGACACCGGGGAATAAGAAACATTTTCTGTTGTTGGTGGATGACGCCAGCAGATACATGTGGATTGTTCTGCTCGCGAACAAAAGCGATGCTCCGACCGCCATCAAGCGTTTCCAAGCTGCAGCAGAAGGCGAATGCGGAGCGAAGCTCAAGATTCTCCGCACCGACAATGGCGGCGAGTTCACCTCCGTGGAACTTGCCACCCACTGCGTCGAGCAGGGCGTGCAGCGCCACTTCACCGCCCCATATTCTCCTCAACAGAATGGGGTGGTCGAGCGCAGGAATCAAACCATCCTCGGGATGGCGCGGAGTCTGCTGCGGGCCCGCAATGTGCCGGCGCGCTATTGGGGGGAGGCTGTAACCACCGCCGTTTTCCTTCTCAATCGCGCGCCGACCAAAAGCCTGCAGGACAAGACGCCGTTTGAGGCCTGGTTCGGCCGCAAGCCGGCCGTCGGCTTCCTCCGCACATTCGGGTGCCTCGCCTACGTCAAGGACGTGCGCCCTCACCTCACCAAGTTGCAGGATCGTAGCAAGGCGATGGTGTTCATCGGATACGCTGACGGCGCCAAAGCATACAGGGTGTTCGACCCGGTGACAGGCCGGGTCCAAGTGTCGCGGGACGTGATCTTCGACGAGCGCGCTAGCTGGGATTGGAATTCAACGGCCGGGGATGTTCCCGCGGTTTCCAGTCCATCTGATTTCTCGGTTGAATATGTTGTTACACAGGCCACACCGGCGTCATCAGACCGAACTTCGCCGGGGCCGCCTCCGTCGCCATCGACGATCGCTTCTCCAAGTGCCGCGCGCGCTCCGTAGCCGGTCACTCCGGTCACGGTGCCACGGTTGGTCTCCCCGCCAACTGCTCGGGACGACGACCTGGATGCAGACCACGATGACTGCCCCGTCCGCTACCAGGCGATGGGCGACCTGCTCGCCGACGCACCCACACCGGGCCAGGCGTCTCGGAATCTGGCTGAGGGGGAGCTGCACCTTCTTGCTGCTGAGGAGCCAGTGACTTTCGGCGAGGCTGAATGTCACCAGGAATGGAGGCAGGCGATGCTCGAAGAGATGGCCTCGATTGAAGACAACAAGACATGGCAGCTCGTGGATTTGCCACCCGGACACCGGCCGATTGGTCTAAAATGGGTGTTCAAAATTAAGAAGGATGCTGGGGGCCGGGTGACGAAGCACAAGGCACGCCTTGTGGCGAAAGGGTACGTGCAGCAGGCCGGTGTAGACTTCGACGAGGTCTTCGCTCCCGTCGCGCGACTGGAGTCCGTGCGCATGCTGTTTGCGCAGGCGGCACAAGCGGGGTGGGCAATACATCACATGGATGTCAAATCCGCCTTCCTCAACGGTGAGCTCACCGAGGAAGTCTATGTGTCTCAACCTCCAGGATTCGTGGTGGAAGGCCATGAACAGCAAGTTCTCAGGCTCGACAAGGCGTTGTACGGACTGAGGCAGGCGCCCCGCGCCTGGAACGCCAAACTCGACGCCAGCTTGCTCTCGCTCGGGTTCAGGCGCAGCGACTGCGAGCACGCGGTCTATAGGAGAGGAACTGGCGCATCCCGGCTGCTCGTGGGGGTATATGTGGACGATTTGGTGATCACAGGCAATGTGGAGACGGAGATCGGAAGGTTCAAGGCGGAGATGAAGTCCCTGTTCAAGATGAGTGACCTCAGACTCTTGTGTTTTTACTTGGGGATCGAGGTCGAACAGATGGCGGGCGGGATCAATTTGACGCAGACGGCATACGCTCGCCGCATCCTGGAGCGCGCCGGGATGCAGGACTGTAACCCCTGCGCCACGCCGATGGAGCCACGCCTCAAACTCAGCAAGACGAGTACTGCAGCGCCGATGGATGCCACACACTACCGAGGAATCGTCGGGTGCTTGCGCTATCTGTTGCACACGCGGCCGGACTTGGCGTTCCCGGTTGGTTACGTCAGCCGCTTCATGGAGGCTCCTACCGTCGAGCATGAGGCAGCAGTGAAACGCATCCTACGCTATGTCGCGGGGACGACAAGGTATGGATGCTGCTATCAACGAGCTGAGCAGCCCGCCAAGCTGGTGGGGTTCTGCGACGCGGACATGGCTGGGGATGTCGACACGCGCAAGAGTACCAGCGGCGTCGTCTTCTTCCTCGGGCCGAATCCGGTGAGCTGGCAGTCCGTCAAACAGAAGGTGGTTGCACTCTCCTCATGTGAGGCGGAGTACATCGCGGCAACGACGGCTGCTTGCCAAGGCGTTTGGCTGACACAACTGTTGGAAGAGATTCATCAGGAGAAGCCGGACGCATTCAAGCTCTGCATCGACAATAAATCAGCGATAGCCCTCAGCAAGAATCCGGTGTTCCACGAACGAAGCAAGCACATCGCCACGCGATATCATTATATTCGCGAATGTGTGGCGGACGGGAAGGTTCAAGTGGAGTTCGTCGGCACTAAAGGGCAAGTCGCGGACATCCTAACCAAGGCGCTTGGGCGTGTTCAGTTTCAAGAGCTCCGAGCTCGAATTGGTGTCGCCGAGGTTGGATCAAAGTGGCAAGCTTAGGGGGAGTTTGTTAGCAAAGCTTTCAGATAAGCTTGTCACTGGTTTCAGCACTTTATTTGTTTTCCTATTCGCTAGGCTCGGTTGTTAAGCTGAGCGAGTCTTTAGGATCTGAGTCGTGCGGGTTCACGGCGAGATCGCGTAGTGTAGCGAGTCGTGCGCTGGTGATCCGATCGTGTGGGATGGCACACGGCGCATTGGATTTCTGGCGCGCATGGCGGGGTCACAACGGCCACGAAGTCTTTCGTTTTCAATAAAAGGAAGAACAGAGCACAGAATAGCAGTGTGAAAGTTTAATGCAGCAAAACCCCTAGTTCTACTTGCCTCTCGCGTGTTCACAGTTAGCCAGAACCTTTGTGAGTTAGTGTTCTAAGATTTCAGCCTATGCCACTGCCATCCGCAACTGCGACCCCGAGGGCCCCCTCATGCTCTACGTGTCCAAGATGATCCCAGCCAGAGACAAGGGAAGGTTCTATGCCTTTGGCCGGGTCTTTTCCGGCACGGTGGCGACCGGCACCAAGGTACGGATCATGGGACCCAACTACGTGCCCGGCGGGAAGAAGGATCTCTTTGTCAAGACTGTGCAGCGCACAGTCATCTGGATGGGTAAGAAGCAGGAGTCCGTCGAGGACGTGCCCTGTGGAAACACCGTGGCACTGGTAGGCCTCGACCAGTTCATCACCAAGAACGTCACGCTCACTAATGACAAGGAGGTGGACGCGCACCCAATCAAGGCCATGAAGTTCTCTGTCTCGCCGGTAGTGCGCAAGTCCGTTGCGTGCAAGAACGCCGCCGACCTGCCGAAGCTTGTGGAGGGGCTGAAGCGTCTCTCCAAGTCAGACCCACTGGTAGTGTGCACCATCACAGACACCGGCGAGCATGTCATCGCCGGCGTGGGAGAGCTCCATCTGGAGATCTGCCTCAAGGACCTGCAGCAAGACTTCATGAACGGCACCGAGATCGTCTTTGGCCCTCCTGTGGTCTCTTACCGTGAGACCGTCGTCGACAGGTCGTGCCGTACCGTGATGAGCAAGTCGCCGAACAAGCACAATCGACTGTACATAGAGGCCCGGCCACTGGAGAAGGACCTCGCCAAGGCGATTGACGACGAGCTCATCGGCTCCAAGGACGAGGTCAAGGTCCGCGCCAAGATACTATCCGAGGAGTTCGGCTGGGACAAGGACCTGGCCAAGAAAATCTGGTGCTTCGGTCCCGAGGCGACCGGCCCCAACATGTTCGTGGACATGTGCAGGGGTGTCCAGTACGTGGGCGAGATCAGGGACTCGGTGGTCGCCGGCTTCCAGTGGGCCTCCAAGGAGGGCGTGCTCGCCGAAGAGAACATGCGCGGCGTCTGCTTCGAGCTCCGCGATGTCGTACTACACGCCGACGCCATCCACCGCGGCGGCGGCCAGATCATCCCCACGGCGCGCCGCGCCATGTACGCCGCGCAGCTCACGGCGATGCCACGCCTCATGGAGCCCGTCTACCTCGTCGAGATCCAGGCGCCGGAGAGGGCGACGGGGAGCATCTACAACCTCTTGAACAAGAAGAGGGGCAGCGTGATCGAGGAGAGGCAGAGGCTTGGCACGCCACTGATCAACTTCAAGGCCTACCTCCCCGTGGCTGAGTCGCTTGAGTTCACCGAGAAGCTGCGCGCCGAGACGTCCGGCGAGGCGTTCCCGCAGTGCGTCTTCGACCACTGGGAGACTGTCAACTCCAACCCGCTAGATGAGAGTTCGACGGCGGCAAAGCTCGTCGGCGACATAAGGAGGAGGAAGGGTCTCAAGGACATGATGCCACTGTCCGAGTACGAGGATAGGCTTTGAGCTGCATCTTTTCGTCAGTCGTTTATTGCCTCTTAGCGTTTGTTAATTTCTGTTTCTGGTACTGCTAGTTTACACTGCAAACTTTTTATTCAGGTTGAGTTTAGCTGCGAGTTACGTTTAATGCCATTAAATTCTTAGCAGGCTTAGCAAATCGTTTTGGTCTTTGTTCACTAGGAAAAATTCAGCTGTAAGTGGAGTTATGCTAAAGCCTTAAATATGTCCACTGTGAAATAGTTTGTTCATTTCACCTTCTTATAACTCTCAATTTCGCTTGATTGTTCTTTTTGCTGAAGTAATCAAACCCATCAATCTATACCTGTCCTCCTGTTAGCGAGCACATTTGTAAAGGTCTATGCACAAATTAAAGCTGTTGACTATACAAGATTCTATGTAAGCAGTTTTGAAAGACTTCAAATAAATCTGAATCAGTTTTTTTTTCTGTAACTGAATGAACATTGCAGTATAAGACTGATACCAAATAATGGGACAGATGGATATTTTAACAGTCATAAACTGAAAGCTACTGAAGCAACTGTATACCTGCTATAGCCTCAGAATCCAAGGAACTATGAGCTGAAATTAGTCATCCTGGAGGCACTGAGAATAGGAGGCCGCCAAGAGAGCAGCCCCAGTGCCTGAGCCATCTTTGTCGGGTTTTATCACGACAGAGGATGCCACTTCCTCCCCAAGCAAGTCCCTCAAAGTGCTCTCCATGCACTGGCCGAAGAAAGTATAGTACTCGTAGACTCCGCCGTCAACAGCAATCCGGGGCTGGCACTGTCTCGCCTGATCTTTTTGAGGATGCCGTAGATCCTGGCAGCAGCAAGTCGTGCACCACGCCTGTCAACAACCTCGCAATCATCCACAACCAGTTTTCTTGTTTTGTGACAGGCGCTTTCTATCTGAAAACCAATCAACGAAAAAGGTTTTCTGTAGGGGATTGAACCAGTAGTAGAATAATTTAACTGTTAGACCAAAAGATGAATACCCCCAAGATTCCTTTCAGCTTCGTGCCTGTAAAACGGATTATTTGGGAAGCGTTATCACCTCTGGTCGAGGCCGCGTAATCTATTTATAGGAGCCGGCAAAACGCGGCAGGATATACAGGAGTTTGGTACATGGTGATTATCAGGAGCCGTCCACCATCAATACGCAAGAAACAAACTAACTATCTATACAACAACTAATCTATTGTTACAACAGATTACAACAACTCCTGCTAATCCTTTTCCTGCACACCAACAACCTCCGGCCTTCTTGTTTAACACCCCTCCTCAATCACAACTTCTCCAAGTTGAGATTGCGCTTGAACTCTTCTAGTTTCCGCACCGGGAGTGGTTTGGTAAAACTGTCAGCAATCTGATCCTGTGTTGACACCAATTTGATATCCAAGAGTTTCTGTGTAACTCTTTCTGTGACGAAGTGAAAATCTACCTCAATGTGCTTTGTCCTGGCATGAAACACAGGATTTGCTGAAAGATAAGTAGCACCAATATTGTCACACCATAGCCTCGCTGCTGGTGGACTCTTTATACCCAATTCTCTGAGCAATGTTTGAACCCACATGACTTCTGCAGTGGCATTGGCCATTGACTTGTATTCGGCTTCTGTACTTGATCGTGACACGGTGGCTTGTTTCCTGGCACTCCATGAAATAAGATTAGTTCCCAGAAAAACTGCAAAACCTCCAGTGGATCGTCTATCATCAGCACACCCTGCCCAATCAGCATCAGAAAAGGCACTGACTAACATAGACAATGACCTTTTGATTCTCAATCCTATACCACTTGTATACTTCAAATATCTCAGAATACGCTTTACTGCTGTCCAGTGAATAGTGGTAGGAGTATGCAAAAACTGACATACCTTGTTAACAGAAAAGGAAATATCAGGTCTGGTAAGTGTAAGATACTGCAGAGCACCCACAATGCTTCTATACCTTGTTGCATCTTCAGACCCTAACGGAGTTCCTTCATAGACTGACAACTTCTCTGTCGCAGAAAGAGGAGTATTTACTGGCTTACAGCTTTCCATACCCACTCGTTTTAGCAGATCAGATGCATACTTTTCCTGAGTAAGCAGTATCCCATCACTCAAATTTTTAACTTCTATGCCTAGAAAATAATTCAGATTCCCAAGATCCTTCAGAGCAAACTCAGACTGAAGATCTTTGAGCAATGCCACTGTAGCTGACTGTGAAGAACTAGCAACTATTATATCATCAACATATATCAATAGAAAAATTGTGACCCCTCCTTTATTAAAGAAGAACAGGGACACATCTGCCTTAGATGGCTGAAATCCAAGCTCTTGCAACTTGGTGCTAAGTCGAGAGTACCAGGCTCTAGGAGCCTGCTTCAAACCATACAATGCTTTGTCTAATTTGCAAACAAAGTTAGGCATTTTCTTATTCTCATACCCAGGTGGCTGTCTCATATAGACATCCTCCTCTAGAACACCATGTAAGAACGCGTTCTGCACATCTAACTGGCGAAGACTCCACCCTTTTGAAAAAGCTATAGACAAGACTAGTCGAATAGTAGCAGCTTTTACAACTGGACTAAACGTGTCCTCATAATCTATGCCATACCTCTGCTTAAAACCTTTAGCCACTAAGCGAGCTTTGTATCTATCAATTGAGCCATCAGCTTTCCTTTTAATCTTATAAACCCATTTGCAGTCAATAATATTTCTCTCAGATACTGGAGGAACTAGATGCCAAGTCTCATTTTTTATCAAAGCCCTGTACTCAGTATCCATAGCATTTTTCCAATTACTATCACTTAAGGCCTCATGTAAATCAGATGGTTCACTGGTAGTAGCAAGACAACCATACCTATACCGTATTGTTCCATCTGTGAATTGTTTGGGCTTGCGGATGCCACTCTGCAGCCGCGTTTTGGCACGTTCAGGTGCCACTGGTGGAGGCGGCGGCACGGGTTTCGGAGATGACGACGCTGAGTCGGTGCTAGCAGCTGGTTCAGCCGCAGTGAATCCGCTGCCCCCGCTGGGTCCAGGCGCCGAGGCTGATCCCCCGCTCGGTCCGGACGGAGGTGGGACAGATGTCAACTCCGGCGGGATGAGATCAGGCGCTGACTGCTGCGCCACCTGCGCAGGAAAATCTGCCGCCAATCCCGAAGCCAGGTCAGAGCGGCTGCCACCCGGATCAGCTCCGGTACGCGCGCCAACCGTTCCCTGCATGAAATCATGAACAACGCCTTCTCCAGTAGGAATATTAGCATCAAAATTAGCAGGATTTTCAGGACTATTAACCAGATCAGGACTATGCACTTGTAACCCCCTAGGTGAATTTAGTAGATGGGACGATAACAAGGAAATTTCCGATCTAAGACGAGAACCGGCATTATCATGAAGTTCAGAAAAAGGAAATATACCCTCATCAAAAACGACATCTCTGGAGATGTATAAACGGCCAGTGCTGATATCTAGACACTTGAAGCCCTTGTGGAGAGTGCTGTACCCAAGGAACACGCACCGTTTTGACCGGAAAGCTAGCTTGCGGGAATTGTAGGGCCTAAGGTTGGGCCAACATACGCAACCAAAGGTTCTAAGGGAGGTATAGTCAGGAGTTTGATGGTACAGGAGCTCAAGTGGTGTTTTGTAATTGATGACTTTGCTAGGAGTCCGGTTGATAAGATAGGCAGCAGTTGCAAAGGCTTCATCCCAATATTTCAGGGGCATGGAGGCGTGTGCTAGTAGAGATAGGCCAATTTCAACTATGTGTCTGTGTTTGCGTTCCGCAGCGCCATTTTGCTGATGGGCGTGCGGACACGAAACAAGATGGGAGATGCCGATTCTCTGAAAAAAAGAATGGAGACGCTGGTACTCGCCCCCCCAGTCAGTCTGAACTGCAAGAATTTTTCGATTGAATTGCCTCTCAACAAGGTTCTGAAAGTCATGAAATATTTGAAATACCTCTGACTTATGTTTGATGCAATAGAGCCATGTGAATTTACTAAAATCATCAATAAAACTAACATAGTAATTCTTCCTTCCGAATGAATCCGGAGCATGACCCCATACATCAGAGAAAATCAAATCTAATGGAGACTCAGATCGACTAGACGACTTTGGATATGGCAACTGGTGGCTCTTGCCTTGCTGGCAAGCGTCACATACAGATTCTGGACTGACATCACTAGAAACAGGAAGCTTATTATGACTGATGACTCGTTGGACGACGGGAATGGCAGGGTGTCCCAATCTACTATGCCACCTAGCCACGGATGGTTTGGTGGCACTGTGGACCTCCCTTCTTGACCGTGGGGCATGAACAAGGGGATACAGACCCCCTTCGCATGGACCTTCAAGTAGAGTTTTCTTCGTGACCTGGTCCTTGATCAAGAAAAAACCCGGATGAAATTCAAGGAAGGCAGAGTTATCAGTAGCAAGACGATGTACTGACACTAGATTTTTCTTGGCTTGGGGTACATGAAGAACATTCTGTAGATGCAAATGACAACTAGGGGTTTTAACAATTGCATGCCCAATGTGATTAATGTCCATACCTGCCCCGTTTGCAGTCTTGATCTGATCGTTGCCGTTGTACTTCTCACGGACAACTAGTTTGTCGAGCTCGCCGGTGATGTGATCGGTGGCGCCAGTGTCGGTGTACCAGTTGGAGTTCGCCCCGTACGAGTGTGTGGCGACCGAGACAGATCTCTCGTCGGGGACGAAGTCCTCATCAAAGCGATGCCAACAGTCGATGACGGTGTGCCCTTCTTTCTTGTAGAGCTGGCACTTGGGACGACGAGCGCCCCCGTTTTGGTTGTTGTTGCCGCCGGAGCGCCCACCGCCACGGCCCTTGCCATTGCCGCGACCACGCGGCGCGCCGCCATGGCCGCGACCACCGCCACTGGAGGTGCCGCGCCCCCTACCACTGCGAACAGCGGCGTTTGCCGAGGAGCCAGACACGCCGTGAAGTAGATCAAGACGGTTGTCGAAACTGATGAGCTGGTTGTAGAGCTCGTTGAAGGAGATTGGTTCCACACGTGTAAGAATGGCGGACACCACTGGATTGTATTCCATGTCAAGGCCAGTCAGGATGTAGGAAGCAAGTTCCTCATCTCCCAACGGCTTGCCGGCGGATGCCATCTCATCGGCCAGCATCTTCATCTTACCAAGGTACTCGGCCATCGACAGAGCCCCTTTGCGGGTGGTGGCGAGCGCGATGCGCGTATTGACTGACCGCGCCCGCGTTTGCGAAGACAGGATCTCCCCGATCGCAGCCCATACTTCAGCAGCAGTGTTCAGCGTGGCAACTTGCGTCAGGATGTCCTTCGAGAGGGTGGTCAGCAGGTAGCTGAATACCTGCTGATCCTGCGCGATCCATCGCGCATATTCCGGATTAGGAGCTTTCACGGTGTCTTCACCGCGCTTGATGTCGATCTCCTTGGCCGGAGGGACCGCCGTGCCATCGAGATACCCCTCTAACTGGGCACCTCGAATGGCCGGCAGGACCTGAGCCTTCCAAAGAACATGGTTGTTCTTGGTGAGCTTCTCGCTGACAGGAAAGCCAAGCGAAGGGTTGAGGAAAGAGGTGGTGGAGAAGCTTGAGCTCGCCATGGATGCGACTTCGAAGAGGAGAGGCTCTGGTACCATGTAAAACGGATTATTTGGGAAGCGTTATCACCTCTGGTCGAGGCCGCGTAATCTATTTATAGGAGCCGGCAAAACGCGGCAGGATATACAGGAGTTTGGTACATGGTGATTATCAGGAGCCGTCCAACATCAATACGCAAGAAACAAACTAACTATCTATACAACAACTAATCTATTGTTACAACAGATTACAACAACTCCTGCTAATCCTTTTCCTGCACACCAACAACCTCCGGCCTTCTTGTTTAACAGTGCCAACTGTCTTCAGATCAGGTTTTGTGTCTTGATACATCATCAGCATGTGAAGTGTACTGCAACGCATATCAATCCTTCGTGTTAGCAAAAGTTGTGTGAAAATAAGTGGTTAAGTTTAATTTGAAAAGCTACCAACTTGTGTTTTTTAATTGAGGCTAGATGAAAAACTAGATAATTAAAGCTCATTCTATCCATTTCAATCAACTTGCAGGATAAAACAAAAGCTTGCTACCCCGCAAAATTTCAACTGCAGGCTAAATCAAGGTTGAATGTATATTCTAGTATCAATGACTGGCGCAATATTTTGGTAAAATTTCTTCCAAACTAGCCACTGCTATGCATAAAAATATGCAGCTATTGTAACTTTACTGGTAACCTATCCATACAGCCTACAAGAAGTCAAGAAGTATCAGGTTCCAGGATTTTCTCGGTTAAGATGTTCATTAATTTCTATATTCATGTTGGTAGAATTCAGCTCAGTGGGACAGCAGGCCAACAGCGGGAACTTGTTTAGAGTTGTACGTAGGTAATAGGGTCTTGGAAGCCAATCACACATTTATAAGCAGTTCGAGAGAATATATTATCAAGGAAAAACTAGTCGGCTATAAGTTGAATGCCATACCTCAGGATATATGGGACTTCATGTTTTGGAGGCATATTATCGGCAAAAATTGAATCTTCCTGAGCCATTTTTAGCAAGACTCTTCGAACAATTTCCCCCATATACATGCCAGAAATCAACTTCTCACAAATCTGGCAGGACCACAATGCTACACAGAGTCATTACCCACAAAAGGGTGAAAGATCACAAACTCTAGCATGTGAAGGGCAACACCTGTTCACTAGGGTTCAAACTTTCGGTATCCAATGTTTGATCAAATTCTGTCAGTGGAAGGTGAGAGGACAAAGTTCCCCCATTCCATGTTTATCACCTGTTACAAAGCAAAGCCACTATTGTACACCCTCATGAACATTCCAAGCCTATCAACGAGGCATAATCGTGTAAGGCTGTCTTACTTTATTATCACCTTTCTTTGTTCATGCAAGACTACTTTATTATCACCTTTCTTTGTTCATGCAAGACTACAGTTAACACAAGCACCATCTTTTGTAGTATGCTTTTTACCTTGCAATCACGGTGCAGAAGTGAAGACACCATGCCTCCAGACTTGAGAACCGGGCCACGCCATTTGGGAATTGTGTGTACATGTTCTATGGATGCTGCATTAATACCAGTGCCCAGTATAACTTCAGCAATAACATCATTATCCACATATCTTCCAGCAGCCAATGTCGTCCCTACAGTATCGCTGACCTGCAAAGTAGCGTTTTATATTTCAATCTCTATAATGCAAGGCCAAGTAAGGTATGAGTGATGTACAGTAAATCTGACATCTTGTTTATGAACACTACTACTCCAGTTGAGCGTTATATGGATAACTTTTTTATTGATAAATGAAGTTTTATTGACTTTTATTGTTACACCAAGATGATATAACCGTCAAAGAGCATATTCCCGGTCTCTACATAACTAAGATGCATATAACCAAAAGAAAGAATAATAAATGACATAATAAATGACTCTTAAAAGAGAGTCACTACAAAGCGAGTCGAGAAGGTCAATCTGCTATGTAGACAACCACCCAAAACGGGTAAAGAGCTCACTAACCGTCCACTCCAAGTGTGCACACGCTATAGCCACCGAAAGTTATCGTTTCTAACGCTGCAAAATAGACCACGTGTGGAGTCACCATGTACAAGAAAAGATAATCTGCAAAGGAGAGGAATATTGTTTTTATTAAAGACAATATCATTTATGCATAGCCAGATAGATCAACAAAAGGCGACAATCGCTGCCATTATGTCAGCTTTCTATTGTTTATTTAGACCATAGAGCCAATTGCCAAACATATTAGTTGTGCTACACGGTAGGCAAATATTAGAGGCTACTTGAACTAGGAACCATGCTGATTTGGCAAAATGATAGTAAAAAGAAAGAGATGCTTAATGGTCTCCTCCTCGTGAAAAAAGTAACACTTTTGACTACCTTGCCATTTTTTTTTTAAAATATTATCATTTGTTAAAAGAACTCCTTTGCGCAAGTACCAGAGAAAAACTTTGATTTTTAGGGGGGACTTTTAATTTCCATATCAGCCTATTCTTGTTTGGTGCATTATGGCGGATTAGAGTGCGATATTGGACATTTACACGGAATTTTCCATCTTGTGATAGATTCAATCTGAACTCGTCACGCCCATGTGATAAAGAAATATGGCTTAGACGATGAGTCAGCTTGTTCCAAGTGTTCAACTTTGGGCCAACTAAGCACGACAACTTTGGAAGGATATTTCAGGTGGGTTTGAACTAAGTGCGACAACAGCTGTGTCCTCCTTGTTTCGCACAATGTTATACATTCTTGGATACTGCTCACTAAGTGGATCATTTTTCAGTCATTGATCCTCTCAAAATCTGATTTGAGACCCATCATTCATGACGAATGAACCAGCCGTCGCACCATATTTTTATTCTGGGCGAAAACGGCGGACGACTATTCGATCATGATGGATGGCCAAGATATGTCGTTGGCGTGTGCGATAGAGGCCGGGCTGGCTGAGTGGTGCTTTTCTGGGCTGTGGTCGTTGCTGGACCGACGTTATGGGCTGCTTAAATGGAGCTGGACTGCACGGCTGAAATGGGCTGTAATGCCGATTTTTGTGTTTTGTTGGACTTTTTCCATTTTAATGGGGTTTCCAGTGGTTTCTAACATTTTCTCTAATATATGCACTGGAATTAATGATGTTTACAACCCAAATAAATGATGTTTAATGCACAAAATTATGATTAATTCTCTGGATGAATTGGAACCAATGAGAAGATTTTTCTGGAGAATTTTACGATCAATTTATGTAGGTTCATAATTACTTTCTGACTAAAGTTGAATGTAATTATGCACCATTTTATGTGTTCACACAATTTGTTTTACCTTTTTTGCCCAACGGTGATGCGGATTAGAGTTTTAATTTTAATTTTTGCATGATTTTAATTAGGTCAATGTATGGTTATTTTTGTGCAAATTTATTCATGGTAAATTTCTAATCTAGCCCAACTTTTCACTCCAGCTCTTAACGCTTCCTCTGTTGCGACCACAGTTGATGGCATAGAGCAACTTACGGGGAATAATTTTCCCGTTTGGAAAGCTAAAGTGACTATTATTTTCAGAGTTTTGGACCTTGATTGTGCACTTAGGGTTGACGCTCCCACTTCTCCCGCCATTGATGTGGAGAATTATGATGAACTAAAGAAAACTTATGATGCCCTTTAAGAGAAGTGAGAGCGGTCTAACCGTATGTCTCTATATCAGAAGGTATAAGGGGAGCAATTCCAACCTCAGAAAAAGCTAAGACGTACTTGGCATCCATGGAGGAGCAATTCAAAGGGACCTCTAAGGTTTATGCCAATACATTGATTCAGAACCTCCTCAACACTAAGTACAATTATGAGTCTGACGGCATAAGAGAACATATTATAATGATGCAGACATTGCAGCCAAACTCAAGAGCATGGAAATGGAAATCTCTGATGATTTTCTTGTTCATTTCATTATGACATCTCTCCCTCCTGAATTTTCTCCCTTCAAGATTAACTACAATACTCAAAAGAAGAAGCTGCATTTCATCGCTAAGTACGACAAGATAGCGCAGAGGGCACCCAACGCACCTACTCCTTTTGCTTTTGTCTCTCAAGAACCTAAGAATGATGGATGCCACTTCTTCCATAAGAAGGGCCACTACCAGAAAGACTGTGTTAGTTTCCTGAAGTGGCTCGCAAAGAAGGGTAAGATTTAATAACATTCATTGACTTTTAAGGTATGGAAGGTGCCAAACTAGCTATTTCTTTATGCTTCAAAAGGAAGGCAAACCAACTATGGTGGCTTTGCCAGCAAGCAAGGCAAACAAGGGGAAAAGCAAATAAATCTAAATATAACCAATCTATCGCCTTTGATGACTTGGTCCGTCCATTCGCTCTAGGAGTGTGTCGGTGACATAGGAACCAGGGGTCCCCGAGTCCCGAGATCGAGACAGCAGAATGCCACGTGGCGCCTTCCCTCGGGGACCATCCCCCGAGGGCCGAGAAGAGCCCAGTTCCGGGAGGGGTGCTCGGGGCCATGAATAATGGTCCCGGAGTACCTGTAGTTCCTCGAGGATCCGAGAAGAGCTAGTTCTGGTAGGGGTGCTCGGGGCCATGAACAGTGGTCCCCGAGTACCCATAGTTCTCCGAGGACCCGAGAAGAGCCAGTTCCAGGAGGGGTGCTCGGGGTCATGAACAGTGGTCTCCGAGTACCCGTAGTTCCCTGAGGACCCGAGGAAAGACAAATGCAGGAGAGGGCGCTAGGGGCTAAGAACAGTTGGTCCCCGAGTACCCAGAGTTCACCGAGGACCTGAGAAGCCCCTTGCCGGTGGACCCCACAAGGGCTCAACGGTGAGGTGTCAATTGGTGAGAGGCCCGATGCTGTATTTAAGAGGGAACGTGGCCTGTCACTTTCAATCACTCCCCCCACGCCTGTCGTATTGAGTACGTCAGTCCCTGCCACCTCCTAGCTGGAAGGCGTGGGGATATTTAATGCGACAGGTCCCATCGCACGTCACCCTGCGGGGCCCATAAAGGAAACGGCTTGCAGATATCGTCGCTGAGCTCGAGGCACATCGCCTGCCCCCTGCTGTGTCAGATCTGCTCTGACCGAGAGAGCATGTGGGGCAGTTCGGCGGCTGCCCGGTGGGCCCCTTATGCATCTGCTAAGATGGGCGTAATGGGCGACATGACCGGTCGAAGGCGCATTTTCAACCACTTGTAACATCAAACTGCAGCCACATAACGGTTACTTTCAATTTATGGCTCATGGGAACTTGTTCCCCCGTTCTAGGCACGCCGAGCCTCCCCTGACAGGATAAAAGGGGGGGTGAGGGTGCACTACGGAGAAGAAAAAAAGGCTGAGCAGAGGTTCACCAAGCTCGAGCATACAGCAAAAGGTCGGAGAGCTAAACGAACAAGTCGGAGAAATCCAAGCCAAGTAGAAGCTCAGAGAGATCGGTACTTGAAGATCGAAGCTCTAGACTTAGACAAAAAACCTTATAACACAAGAGATCCAGAGAAAGGCATTCCAAGAGCATTAATAGCACATCATACACACAGGAGTAGGGTATTACGTTCCGTGCGGCCTGAACCTGTCTAAAACCCCTTGAGCACTTACTCTCGCTAGCTGACGATCATCCGTCCCGCCTAGATCTCATATATTCGCATTAAATCCACGTACGAGGTAGATCCAGAATTAGCCCCCCGACCGAATCTTAAAGGGGGTCCCTCAGGATCCCCGCTTGTGGTGTTCATCCACCGACAGCTGGCGCACCAGGTAGGGAGGTTGCATCCCAGAATCTGCCTTGTTCTCTGCAGGAAAAATGGCAGGCAGGCATCGTCTTCAACGCACTGGCTCAGACTCGAGCGAAGAAGTGGAGCACATGGCCCAGGAGGCCCCAGTTCCTGCTATTCCTTAGCAGCAGCAGCAGTCGGCCCGTATGGCGCCCCCCTCCCTTGGGGACAACGATGCTGGGCCCAGCAGGACCGCCCAACCTCAGCAAGCGGCAAACGTCCATGCCGCAAGATCAATGTCCGGACAGCGCTGGGCGCCGTTACGAAGGGTGAGCCTACGCCGGGCGCTGTCCGGACATCGATCTTGCGGCAGGGACGTTTGCCGCTTGCTGAGGGTTGGGCGGCCTGCCTACGGCGACAGCGGTCCTACTGGGCCCAGCGCCGTTGTCCCCAAGGGAGGGGGACGCCGTACGGGCCGACTGCTGCTGCTACTGAGGAACAACAGGAGCTGGGGCCTCCTGGGCCACGTGCTCCACTTCTTCGCTCGAGTCTGAGCCAGTGCACTGAAGACGATGTACGCCCGCCATTTTTCCTGCAGAGAATAAGGCGAATTCAGGGGTGCAACCCCCGTACCTGGCGCGCCAGCTGTCGGTGGATGAACACCACAAGTGGGGATCCTGAGGGACTCTCTTTGAAATTCGACCGGGGGGCTGATTCTGGATCTACCTCGTACGTGGATTTAATGCGAATATATGAGATCTAGGCGGGACGGATGATCGTCGGCTAGCGAGAGTAAGTGCTCAAGGGGTTTTAGACAGGTTCGGGCCGCACGGAGTGTAATACCCTACTCCTGTGTGTATGATGTGCTATTAATGCTCTTGGAATGCCTTTCTCTGGATCTCTTGTGTTACAAGGTTTTTTTGTCTAAGTCTAGAGCTTCGATCTTCAAGTACCGATCTCTCTGAGCATCTACTTGGCTTGGATTTCTCCGACTTGTTCGTTTAGCTCTCCGACCTTTTGCTGTATGCTCGAGCTTGGTGAACCTCTGCTCAGCCTTTTTTTCTTCTCCGGAGTGCACCCTCACCCCCCCTTTTATCCTGTCGGGGGAGGCTCGGCGTGCCTAGAACGGGGGAACAAGTTCCCATGAGCCATAAATGGAAAGTAACCGTTATGTGGCTGCAGTTTGATGTTACAAGTGGTTGAAAATGCGTCTTCGACCGGTCCTGTCGCCCATTACGCCCATCTTTAGCAGATGCATAAGGGGCCCACCGGGCAGCCGCCGAACTGCCCCACATGCTCTCTCGGTCAGAGCAGATCTGACACAGCAGGGGGCATGCGATGTGCCTCGAGCTCAGCGACGATATCTGCAAGCCGTTTCCTTTATGGGCCCCGCAGAGTGACGTGCGATGGGACCCGTCGCATTAAATATCCCCATGCCTTCCAGCTAGGAGGTGGCAGGGACTGACGTACTCAATACGACAGGCGTGGGAGGGAGTGATTGAAAGTGACAGGCCACGTTCCCTCTTAAATACAGCATCGGGCCTCTCACCAATTGACACCTCACCGTTGAGCCCTTGTGGGGTCTACCGGCAAGGGGCTTCTCAGGTCCTCGGGGAACTCTGGGTACTCGAGGACCAACTGTTCTTGGCCCGAGCGCCCTCTCCCACATTTGTCTTTCCTCAGGTCCTTGGGAAACTACGGGTACTCGGGGACCACTGTTCATGGCCCCGAGCACCCCTTCCGGAACTGGCGCTTCTCGGGTCCTTGGGGAACTACGGGTACTCAGGGACCACTGTTCATGGTCCCGAGCACCCCTCCCGGAACTGGCTCTTCTCGGATCCTCGTGGAACTATAGATACTTGGGGACCACTGTTCATAGCCTCGAGCACCCCTCCCGGAACTGGCTCTTCTTGGCCCTTGGGGGGATGGTCCCTGAGGGAAGGTGCCACGTGGCATTCTGTTGTCCCGGTCTTGGGACTCGGGGACCCCTGGTTCCCATGTCACCAACAGAGGGGAGGACCATTGTTGGGATTTCGTGGAAGAGTTGGGTTCGATTCCTTTTATACATGATGTGGTGAAAAAGACTGATTCAACAAAATATACCATGCCTTTTTGACTTATGGAAAGCCTTACCTCTTTCTTGGACACGTTTTTGCCACGCGCCTCTATGATAAATGAAATGGCAGATATGAACAAAGCATATAGTTGGTATGATGAGATATTCTTCTTTCTCGACAGAGTCTACGATCGAAGGAATGAGAAAACTTTTGTTCATCATCCAATGCTAGCAGGATGATCCACAGGCAAATAGAGAAGAGCTTATTTCTTTGCTTGCTGATCTCTTCTTTTATGAGAATTCCATCCTCCGTCCGAAAAAATATATATAGAACCGGGGCGCCACAGAGGCTAGTAATTTCAATTTTGTTAATAAAAATTCCTGTCCCTCTTTATGCTGATTTCTCCCTTAATTCCTGGTGGATTGACTCAGGTGTCACTGTGCATGTTACCAACTCCTTACAGAAATTCCTTACAGCGAGAACATTAGGAAAGGGGAGCGAAATCTTAGAGTGGCCAATGGGAAGAAAGCTAAAGTTGAAGCTGTTGGATCCCTTTTATTAGTTCTTGATAGTGGCTTTACTCTTAGACTAAATAATGTAGTTTATGTTTTTGTATGAGGTGGAATCTCATTTCAGTTTCGATATTAGATGATGATGATTTTCATTATAATTTTAGAGACAATAAGTACATTCTTAAGATTAATTCAGATGTTATTAGTCTTGCCATCCAACAAGACAAACTTTTTATGCTTCCCCTTAATGAATCATTTGTGTCTATAAATGTCTTTGATATGAGCCATAAGAGAAAGAGAAGTACAATTAATGAGATTTCTTCAAAATTGTGGCATTGTCGTTTAGGCCACATTTCGAGGGGGAGAATAGAGCATCTCATTAAGGAAGAGATTATCTAACCCTTAGACTTCTCCGACTCCGACCACTGCATAGATTGCACTAAAAGAAAATACGTTAAGCAAATAAAGAAGGGGGCCACTCGGAGCACTGGAGTATTAGAATTAATTCACATGAACATCTACGTTCCTTTTCTTGTGATATCAGTGGATGGTTTTGATTCATTCATTACCTTCACCAATGATTTTTCCTATTATGGCTATATCTACCCCATTAAGGATCGATTTGATGAAGTCAGTTCCTTATGCTTCAGCTGTCGGAAGCATTATGTATGCTCAAGTATGTACGCATCCTAATTTAGCTTTTGTTACCGGGATGCTTGGCATATTCCAGTTAAATCTAGGATCGGACCACTAGAAAGCCATTAAGAAAGTCCTTCGCTATTTGCAGGCACTAAGAATTACATGCGCATATATAGAAAAACCGACAACCTCGAAGTTGTTGGTTATTCAGATGCAGACTTTATGGGGTGTGTGGATACTAAGAAATCCACATCAGGTTACATCTTCACCCTCGCTAGAGGATCTATCTCATGAAAAATATTTAAACAGACACTTACGGCATTGTCAACGATGCAAGTTGAGTTTATAGTATGTTATGAGGCTACCAGATAGACTGTATGACTAAAGAACTTTATCTCGGGATTAATAGTGGTCGACAACATTTCAGTGCCACTTACATTATACTACAATAACCAACCCGTAATTTTCTATACAAGTAACAACAAGTCGAGGAGTGCTACCAAACACATCGACATTAAGTATCATGTTATGAAAGATAAAATCTAGGATCAAACGATAAGTGTCAAGCATATAAGTACTAAGTCAATGCCTACGGATCCGCTTACTAAAGGCTTGCCACCCTATATTTTTCATGATCATATTGTCAGCATAGGTTTATTTGAAAGTCCGTGATTCTGGATTAAGAGGACCATAAAGCAAACTAACTCCCATTAAGCATAACGTTTTTTCATTTTGAGATGGGTGGTATAATATAGGTATTTGGATTTTAGTGGTATTTTATTGACCGCTGTAACGCTTTGCCTTGGTGTGCTATTTCATTGAGAGTGAGCTCTGTCTTCTTCCTCACGCCGGCCACATCCTCATCGAGATCATTCACCAACACGCACGACTACATCAAGCCGGCTACTTCGACTACACCGACGGTCTGCACGGCTAAACCGACGCATCTTTTCCTCACCGATCAACCTCACTGTCAATAACTAATGGCGTCACCAAATGCAGGTATGCACCTCATGGTTCCACAATTAAGAGGTGCTTGATCTAGAGCTATGTCATCATGTTGATTAGATAAGTTATAATTTCAACATGTGCTCCTCTCCACCACACATTTCTTTCTCCCCCCCTCTCTCTACCTTCTCTTTGTCCTCAGAGATCGAGGCTCGAGAGCGGTGAAGGGAGAGGAGGTGATCGGCGAGGGAGGTGAAGACTAATGTGAATTCTGGAGCTTGATCTACGGCGGAAGCTCGCATCTTGCCAGATCGAAGCGGTGACAACTCTGATGTGATAGAGAAAGGCGACACGACTGCTGTGGAGAGCAGAGGGTTGAGGCGGTCGACAAGGAAGAGAGGGCGATTGATCGAGGCGGTTGGCGAGCAGCAAGCGAGGAAGATGTCGGTCGGAGGAGGATCTTGCGCCACACCCCCGTTGACGATAACACACTGCTAGAGTCAGACATGGCCTGCTTCGTGGTCTCCTGGATAGAGGTCATGATCTCCTGGAGCCAGAGGTTGGCATCACCAACGGTGCACGTGAGCACGTGGCGTGCCTTGTCGACGTCAGGTATGGATCATAATGCCAATGGGTGGGGATGGAACGGTGATGCTAGCCGGTGGGGATGAGAATGAGATGGGGTGGGAAGAGATATATGAATGAATAAAGTAATATGACATGTGAGACCTATGAAAATTTAGAGCAGTGTATTAAAGTTAGATTGTTAGATGAATAATCTTTAATTTTATCAGAACATAACTTGACAATGAGATGGCAAATTATATCCGATTGAAGCTGTCCTTAGCATGATACCGTCGTAGTCACAAGGCCCCTTAGGTGGCGTTTGGATTGTTGGAAATGCGAGGTGAGTTTAGGAAATGAGAGGTGGGATGAAACATTTCCAATGTTTGGCTCATGAGTTTAGGAGTAGAAAGTGGATTGAGAATGGGATACAAAGACTTCATTTTTCACTATTTGAAATCCAGGGTAAAGGGTGGGAAATAGGTGGGATAAATGTAGAAAACATGTGAAATTACATATTTGTTCTTTTTATATTACTCTTCATTGGTTGCTTCATTATTCTGAAAAACTATTTTAATCATTTTAACTTATTTTTCATATCCTTATTCCATAACAAATAAAAAAAATAAAAATAAAATTTATAACCCTATCCTATACCTACTTATTTTATCCCATCTCATCTTCCTGGTCCTTTCCCATGCTCCATCCAAACGTCACCTTAGAGATCGATACTTTGATACGGTCATAGCACGTGCTTTGACCTGTACGGGAAAAGTTGGACTACTCCTCTAAAACAGCGAAAAGACCCCCCCGTGCAGCGACACGGGAGTCCGAGACCCACCAAGCATACTCGCGTTGTCCCTCACTTCTGGTCTACTCGCCTTCTTCGGTTCTTCCTCCCCGAGCAGCCACTTCCGCCTCCGTCTACAACCGAGAGACACCACAACCCTACGGCGAAGGGGGCGGAGAGGCCATGAAGGGGAAGAAGCCGATCAAGGATCTCAAGCTCTCCGTGCCGGCGCAGGACACCCCCGTTGACAAGTTCCTGTCAGTCTTCTCGATCCCTTAGCGTAATCAGCTCCTTTTATTCCCTTTTTCCTTTCCTTTTTGTTGTTTTCTCTGAATCTGGTATGATTTGAGTTGCTAAGGTGTATTTATAAGTCGGGACCTTCGTTGTTCGTCTTTGTACGTCGGCGTTTAATTGGTCCCGATGGTCCTCGCGGTTCCAGATCATGCTTAATTTTCTTGATCCCTCGATTTGATCGTGCACTCGACGATTAGCTGTCAGAAGTTAATGTATAAAGTGAATTGATATCTGTGATCGCTCGTGCTTTTTCAGGACGGCGAGTGGTACATTCAAGGATGGTGAACTACGGCTTAATCAAAGCGGCTTGCGGCTTATTTCCGAGGAAAATGAGGATGAAAATGTGAGTTCCTGGATCGTCATGGATTACCTCTTGTTCTATCCTTTATAGATGCACGCAATTGTATTTGTTGCAGAATGTATTTGTTATAGTGACATTGTTGGTTTGCACATAACATAATATAGGTACGTGTACCAGTTCAATCACAAACCTTCTCCTTTGTTATCAAATAAAAAACCTTGCGTCAATCCGTTTTGTCAATTTTGTGTTTCAGGTTTATCTTGATAGACAGATGTAGATTTTTCATGCACAGTGCAACATTAGGGAAGCCCCCAACTGTTAATATATAAATTTGGTGGGGAATTGCACAGTGGTGCGGAAAAAAGAATTTATTAAATTCTGTGCTTTATTGCCTGGTATTGGTTATTAGATGTGTGTTGTTTAGCTGCTGGTGAATGTGTGAATGATCCTGGAGGCTCTCCATTGTGCTGCCAAGTCATTTTAGTCAGGTCTTTTAGTTTGAGTCTATACTTGGGTCTGACTTCTTTTAATTTCTATAAGATTTAGTGAGTTCTGAACCTCCTCTTCCGGGGATGGTTTATGTGAAGACTTAGTTCCGTCCTCTGAATGGAAGTAGGGATATCCCTGTTGCAAAAAATAATTAGATGCCAGTAGTATGCCACTCCCACTCCTAGAAGTATCTCTAGTTACTGAGAACAGTATGTTGCTCCTAATGGCTATCATTTTTAACTTCAATCCTTGAAGGATATCTTGTTTTCTAATTTGTGTTTGTACTTCTACAGTTTGGTTGCTGATCAAGTAGTTTCTGAATTTGGATTGCATCTTTTCCCAGGAATCAACAAAACTGAAGGTGGAAGATGTGCAATTATCAATGGATGATCTTGAGATGATTCAAGTCATTGGTAAAGGAAGTGGTGGTGTTGTCCAGCTAGTGAGGCACAAATGGGTAGGGACATTGTATGCATTGAAGGTAATTTCCAGTACACTAAATTTATCTGGTGGCCTACAGTGCCACACAGCAAACACACTGCTGCGATGGATAATATGTATCTTGCATATATTAGAGCACTCCTAGACTGCTAAATTTGGTAATTTGGTAATGGCATGTCAGCATTCATTTCAGTTCATACGAATTTAATGTAGTATAATTTGGTTGGAAATGCTTAATGGATGAGATAGCCAATTTATGTTTACATGTGAAATCTCTGGATAACCTAATTGTCAACCAATTCGGATGCTAATGAATGAGAGTACATCATGTAATGTATTCAGGTTAATGAAAAATTCAAGAACTAACCCTGCTGATCGGATTGCCATGTCATTTCACCCATATGACCTCACTTGATTGAGATTGACCTGTATTGCAATTTCCTCTGTAGGGTATTCAAATGAACATTCAGGAGGCTGTTCGGAAACAAATAGTACAAGAGCTCAAAATAAATCAAGCAACACAGAGCCCACATATAGTTCTTTGCCATCAATCTTTTTACCACAATGGTGTAATATATCTTGTTCTTGAGTACATGGATCGTGGATCTCTTGCAGACATCATTAAGCAAGTGAAGACAATTCTGGAGCCATACCTCGCGGTACTATGCAAGCAGGTATGGATAATATTCACCTTAAAAAGAGCACCGAGGGGGGAGGACGCCCCTCTGGGATTTCATTAAGCGGGTGAGGCGCTCGAACGCTGGCCGGTAGGGTGTGACCGTGCGCCCCTACCGTTGCACCAGCGAGAGCTTCTCACCTTTTTTCTGCTTGGACTTCTCCTGTATTTGGAATAAGCACAAATTTTTGTCATTAATATCTGTTGAAACTTGAAACTACATTCTCAAACAGCTAACATTGAATTGTATTCTATTAATTCAGGTCTTGGAGGGTTTATTATATCTTCATCATGAAAGGCATGTGATTCACAGGGACATAAAGCCATCTAACTTGTTAGTCAACCGTAAAGGTGAAGTAAAGATTTCTGATTTTGGGGTAAGTGCAGTGCTAGCAAACTCAATAGGTCAGCGAGATACATTTGTTGGAACCTACAACTATATGGCGGTACGTTGATTTTATCATCTTCTATGCCATGTGATTGCTAGTTTATGTTTGAGGAATGCAAAAATGTGTGGTGGCAGTTCTTTACTTTTCTTCCTTCTTCAGCCTGAGCGAATTAGTGGAAGCTCTTATGACTACAAGAGTGACATATGGAGTTTGGGATTAGTAATACTTGAGTGTGCGATTGGCCGGTTCCCCTATATCCCTTCAGAAGGAGAAGGTTGGTTAAGCTTTTATGAATTACTGGAGGCAATTGTTGACCAGCCACCACCTTCTGCACCAGCAGATCAGTTCTCTCCAGAATTCTGCTCATTTATCTCCTCTTGGTACGCAAAACATTCTTCTCTGAAATTACGCTTGGAAAATTTCCCAGTTAATGCCTTTATGTGTATTGATGGAAATTTGTTAAGTTGTTGATAAAGCTACAAAGTGATTTTTTTAGTAGAACCATATATTGTGAGCATTTGAGCTTCACTGGTTAATGGACCATAATGCCTTTTTAATCTGCATATAAAGTTTTCAGATAATTACTAATGGAATCCACTTAACCCCAAATTTTATCATGGGACTTCTTTTTTCTGTTACAACCTTTCATATTAGAATTCATCATGCAATGTAACTACTGAACTGCAACTGTACCAGAAGTATTTGCACATCAAGATGATGCAAGATTAGCTTTACTACCGATAGCCTCAGTGGGTAAAACTCTTCCAATAGGTGCATTCTCCTGCTATTGATAAGATTCTTTGTATATTTATCTTCACTCTGGAGCAGTAGTTGTTGAGTGGTAATCAAGGATGCTTAGGAGTTGGGATGCACTATGTTACTTACACCTGGTGGTTCTGTCTTAGCATTTTAATGTCATACCTACATTGTATAACCACACTAAAACTCTACCTTAACCTTTAACAGAAATAGGTCTGGGTACCTCTTTGACCTTTGTAACATCAGATTGTACTACTTTAACTGAAATCTGAAGTTCGAGTTATCAATAGTTCATTTTAAGCAGAAACCTCTGATGACCCTGACCATAGTGTTGACAGTGTTTTCTTGATTAATAAACTTTGGCGGTGAGGTTGTGAATGTACCTTGCTTACAAAAATCTCTTTGTTGTACCATGCACTAACTGTATTTCTTTTGTCATCTTAAATTTCATGATTTTTTTTGTTAGAAAAAATTACACAGCGTGAGCACAACTAGCAATCTGTACCAACTTATCATTACTGATTATGTCCTAAGTGTACATCGTACTGTAGTTTTATATTTTTGCTATATTGATTTGCAGCATACAAAAGGATCCAGCAGAGCGCATGTCCGCTTCAGAACTCTTGGTCAGCATTGCCTTTTGACTAATTAGTTTTGAGATGAATCTTACTGCTGCACCATCTATCATGTAAGCTGTGCTGAATTGCCATTCATGTTCTTGCAGAATCACCCTTTTATGAAGAAGTTTGAACATAAGGATTTAGACCTGCAAATTCTGGTCGAGATCCTGGAACCTCCAATGAATATACCCGAGTAGCCTATCATGAGGGATGAGGCTTTTGCCACATCTTAGGGTCGCCGCCTCGCCTCTTGATACTAGCGCATGTCTCCTGTATTGCAACATCTCTCTGCATGCGAAGCTCTTGAACATGTGTGTGTTGTTGAACATGCCAGAACATTGTATGACCCAAGGCCCTTTTGTTGTGTTTCTGAATAGGGTGCTTCTTGTGACCAGTTGAGCACGAGAATAGACGGAATCATGCCCCTTTTGTATGCCTTCACATTCTTGCCTTTGCTTTATTGTTGCGATGGTCCTTGGGATTATGAGTCGTGCTTTACTTATTGTGGTCTAGTAGAAGATTCTAAAGAGAACAATTGAATTCAAATATCACATTGCTTGCCAAATGCCAATATGTTGTAGTATGAAGGGTAGCCATCTTTTACCGCAAGAACGCTATTTCATTTAAAAACGCTATCAGATTAAAAAAAACTGTTAGCTCACACGGTTAAAATTCCAACCTGACAACTTAAGACTTCAGAGATCAAATGAGATTTCAATTTGGAAGTGCAATCCGGATCCCAAGCATAATCTCCTGACAAGAAAATCTACTTTACTCACTGAGTTAAGCAACAAGGATTTTCACGTCACAAAATAACTTCACACCCCTGACACAAAATGTGTACATCTCGCCTCTTCCCGGCAATGCGGCATGCCAGTCCATCAATCCATGTCAGTCATACCAGTCCATCAGCGCATCGGCGGCGGCGGCGGCGGCGGCGGCGGCTCCCTCAAGTTCGAGGTAGTGCATCTTGACCTCGTCGTGCTTGAACTTGTGCCTCCCCTTGCCCGCCGCTGCCCCGGCCTTGCCGCTGCCGATCAGCTCCCTGTACGCGCGGCCGACGGCGGGCTTGGAGTGGTTGGTGGGCTTCCGCGGCGCCCTGACGAACCCGCCGTTGGCCGTCGCCGCGCCCTCGACGTGCACCGCTGCGCGGCGCTTGCCCTCCGCGTCGACCAGGCTGCGGTCGACGGCGTACACCCACCCGTGCTGCCGGCCCTCGCGACGCATCGTGCCCCGTTTCTTGGTTTGCTTTGGTTGCTTTGTTGGGGATTGTGTGGCGACACGGAGGCGCTGCGCGACATATTTATACGCTGAAAGTTGCAGATCAGTCGCCGTGCTCCGCGCGTACGGCTCCTCGGCGGCCACGGTTTCTTGTTGGGATAAATCCACTATATGCTATGAAATAACTACATAATCTCTAATATATTATCTATTATAAGGATAACCTGTGTGATCTAAATCTAGATATTATGAACATAACGATAATATATAAGGAATAAAATAAGTTATTTAGTGGTAAATTGTGAAATCTTCTGTTGCGGCGGCAACTTGAGGTCCACGTCTCTTACGATTTGACCTGGGCTGGAGTAGGGTCGGTAAGCGCTTACCGACGTACGTATGAGGTTGTATTTGGACGTGTTGAACTCTTGGGTCACGCGGCCTACCTTGACACGTACAAGAATCCGCTGCCACCAATGGAGATCAAGGCAATTCGCAAGCTCACTCGCCCTGACTTTGGACATGTGATGGAGGCCTCCTCTGTTGTTGCTGCTGATTCGGCGGCAGCGGAGTTGGAGACAGTGCAGGACTGACCTCTGCTCCTACCATCAGCGCCTGAAGTCCTCGTTCGTCTTCTTTAGATGTTAAACCCCAGAAAGTGTGTAGTTGTTAGGGAGAGCTCGTTCTTGAGTTCTCAGATCTCGATGTCCAATCCCTCACTCATAAATCATTCCATCACGGTCTCGGTGTCCGTGCGCTCGTCTGATTCTTCTTTTCTGCTCACGCCTCTCTACGGCCCCTCGGTGGATGCTGGGAAACCGGCTTTCCTTGATGAACTGAGAAGTCTGGCACCAGCAGATGGAGCATCGTGGCTGTGCGTTGGCGATTTCAACTTGATCTATGAAGCCCAAGATAAGAGCAACCAAAATTTGAACAGGCGGCTCATGGGCCAGTTCAGAACCACCTTGGATGGTTGTAAGCTGTTTGAAATTGCTTTGCAGAGTCGGAAATACACGTGGTCAAATGAAAGAGATAATCCAACTTCGGTGAAATTGGATAGAGTGTTCTGCAACAAAAATTGGGACCTTATGTTCTCTTCCTTCTACCTATCGACATCAACATCTTATCATTGCCCTATTTTCATGGGTCCGCAAACAAGGCTGCCGCGACATGCCTCATTCAAATTTGAGCAACTAGCAAGATGTCCCGTATTAATAGCGTAGCTTACCTCGCTACAATACTTTATCATGATAACATTTAATTAAAAATTAATCCCTTTTTATTATTAATTTTATTTTATTTGGATTATTTATTTAGATATTTTGCTTCCCAAACTGTATCAAAATCGAACAGCTGATTTTTCATAATTTTTAATTATGAATTTAGCTATCTATTAATTATATTTGATATGGACTTTTTGTTTAATATAGACCGTTAGATATTCATAACAATGAGTGATCAAGTTTATTTTCTTTGTTCAATTAACGTGGTAATTTTGTGACCTTGAGAACGAACTTGATGACTTCTTTTAATACTTAATATAATTATATTATTATTTAAGGGAAAAAAAGTAGTCACCACGTTCACTCTTAAAGTCACAAAATTACTATGTTAATCAAAAAAAGATCTAGATCACTCATTGTTATAAACATCTAACAGTTTAGATTAAAACAAAGAGCCCATATCAAATACGAATAATAAATAGCTACATTCGAAAACCAATAAGTCCATATAAATTACGATTAGTAAATACTTAAATTCAAAAATAAAAGTTATTGAAAATTAGCAGTTCGATTTCCATATGATTTAGAAAGAAAAATATCTAATTAAAGAGTCCAAATAAAATAAAATAAATAATAATTAAAATTGGGGGTTAGAATAGAGAAATTAAGGATCCATATCAAATATAGTCTTATAAAAATTAAATTATTATAAAAATCAAATACCTAAATAAAGAATCCATGTAAAATACAATTAATCAATAGCTAAAATTCATAATAAAAAATAAAAATCAAATACCTACTTTGCTCTTACGGTTTTGAGGAAAAAGCTATAGACAACAGTGAAGGCTTTGCCACAATGGAGTAAAACACTATTAGGCAATGCGCGACTGCAATTCCACATTGCAAATGAAGTAATCCTGTGTTTGGAAATAGGTCCTATTTGTTTTAATTTATTGCTGGCTTCTGTTTCAACGACCTTAGTCACAATCTAACTGTACCTATTATTGGAGCTTTTGTGCAGTTTAGGAGCTCATTGATACAGTCAATTTTTACCCTGAGTGCACACAACAGGACGAGATTATCTGGAACTTTACCTCACATGGGGAGTACACAATGCGATCGACGTACTATATGCAATTTGAGGGCTCCAAGAGATCCACCTTCCCAGCCCTTTTTTTTTTGGAGAACTTGGGCACCAACAGGTTGCAAATTCTTCATGTGGTTGATGCTCCAGAACTGTATATATGTGGACGATGGATCGACTACAACGTCATGCGTGGCTAAACTCCTACTTTTGCCACTTATGTTGCCAAAACCTGGAAACGAGTCTACATCTCTTCACGGGATGGCATTTCACTCACTCCATCTGGCATTCCATGAGAACATGGGTAGACTGCCGAAATTTGGAGCCAAGCAATTGGACGGAGCACACACCCCTTTGGACTGGTTCATTGAATTATGCAGTTTGTCAACGACATCTAAGTCGAAAGGTGTGCGCTTCCTCGCCATGGTCACCATCTGGATCATTTGGAAGGAGCGAAACAATTGTGTTTTCAACCGGCAATCGAGGTCCTTGGCCGGTGTCACCTCATTCATCCAAGACGAATGTCATGCTTGGTGCCCCCTCAATTGTGAGAATATAAACCTTAGTGGATTCTTCTTGGGCGTTTTTGTAATTCTTGCTTAGGGATGGCAATGGATAAGTTACTAGCTACCTGACGGGTAATTACTACATTAGAGGCCGTGTATAGGGTATTTTTATTACCCACGAGTCTATTAGCAGGTAAAAATCTCACCCATCGAGTGAAGCGAGTTCAGATACGTCCTCATAGTACTCAAACCTGTTTACCCATGCCCCCACCTCCTTCATTCGACCTATGCATCCCAAAGCCCCAAACAATCCATGCAAGCGGTAACCCGCCCAATAAGTAAATAACCCCAAAATCCTAAAGCCGGGTTATCCATTGCTTCCCTTCTCTTCTCTAGTAGTCTAGTGTAACAGCGGCTGCATGCCATCGATGACTACTCAAGGCAGTCCAGCTCCATAGGATAGATATGGCGGCCTGGAGTGCTAGTGCCACAACGTCCCTCTTCGTCACAGTGGCTGCTGCTTTGTGCATCAGGCAACCATGCACTCGTGCTCCCACTTGGATGGCCCATTCCCAGCGACAACAACGACCCCTCCTCAAGCTCAAGCCTTGCGCCTCACTGGTGGTGGTGCCTCCTATGTGGAGAGCGGAGTCAGATGCCTTAGGTGGTGGGCCCAACTCCGGTGACAAGGCATCGTCATCCTTGGCAACAAGATAGAGGACTTCCTCGCCAACCGTCATCAGCCAGTTGCTCCTCCTTGACCCAATGGACCCAGATTCCGACATCCGCCTCTTCGTCAATTCCCCTGGGGATCCCTAAGGTACGACATATCCATCTATGTTAATCCTCCTCATTCATTCGTTGTTATCGGCTACTAATTTGTATGCTTGCTTCACTTCTAAATTCAATTCAAGGAGCGCACTTGTCACTACTCTTGCAATGTGCAAACCTTAACTCTATCTCTTTTATTGAACTGAAGTGGGTGTGGGTAACCCGTCAGATACCAGTTACTCGCTCAGGTATGGGTATGAGTAAAAATTATACCTATGGACGAATATAGATATTGTAGCGGATATGTTTGTTTGAGACAGATACAAGTATGAGGTGGTATTACTTGGCGGGTCTGAACTCATTGCTATCCCTATTTTGGCTCTTCGTTATTAATATAAAGTTGGCAAAGTCGGATCTTTTTTAAAAAGATGACGCTTGCCACCGGTAGATAGACTTGGCCAAATGGACAGCCTAGCACGGCACGGCCCGGACCCGTTTAGGCATGGCCCGGACACGTTTAGGCATGGCCCGGTTGGCTCAGCTAACTAACCGACCGGGCCGTGCTAAGTCGCGTGTCGGAGGCGCAACCTGTCAAGCACAGTCTCGCGCCAGCCTGACCCAGGCACGATTACGGTACAATAGGTCATATCAGGTGAGGTGGCTAGCCAATAGCACGTCTGAGGCAAGGTGGGGCGACAGGGGTCAAGTGGGGGCGGACGGAGTGACGCAGTAGGGTAGTTAGGGCGAGCTGTTCCCATGATCCATCTAAGTTAGCACGGCATGCATGCCGCATGCTCGGCACAAGTATATCTGATGTCTCATATCGTGCTAGCCTGACTAAGCTCAGACCGTGTTATATCTGAACTGTGCTATAGTGACGTACGTCGGATAGGTTCGGTAGACACGACAGCTTTATCGGCAGGCATGAAAGGGAGCGTGAATCGTCAGCGGGTCAGGATGCACGGACGGGCAGGGCTGGTTTCTTTCTTGTTTTGCGTGATGCTCTAGCTAATCTCACTGCTCGCCTGGTCGGTCTCTTTTACCTGTTCCATGCACCCGTGAGGCCGTGAGCCTCTACGACGTGGTCGTTGCCTCGTTCGTTCGTACTTGGTGCCCACGGCACCATGAGGCAAGCATGACGCTGTGACTGTACAATCTGACGCGTTAATGGCCCCTCTGCTCGTTCACGGTGGTCTGGTCAACTATATTTCTCTATTAGATGGCGCCTTCCACTCATACGTCGCGAATTTCAAAGCAATCGAGGGACCGATATGATATTTGGTGTAATTAAGGGGCGTCGCGTACTCTCGCAGAGCACAAAAGCATTTGACTTGCCACCGGAAACGTATTGGTTATTCGCAGGAAATATTGTCTATTGCTCTGAGCAGCTTCATCAATCCACCGTACACCAATTATGTTGGCGATCGAGCACGCACCTTCCACGCAATCGCATGGCAATTTCAATTCTAACGTCTACAGTTCCAGCTAGCTAGACTGACGCATACATACATACGTACTGCATCTGCAGTCAACGGGATTGCCCGGACACCATGACCTATCTTCTCGTCATCATCACAGCATGCATAGCCAGGGGCGGAGCAGGATTAGACGACAGGGAATCGGAACGAGACAAATTTAAATTGGTTATAGAAGCTATTAAATTGATTATGATAAAAAAAAACATAATTTATGTTGATATTGGTTAATATATTTTTTATTTTTTAAAAAACATAATACATGTGTTACGATGAATCTATATTCTATGATCGGACTAACACATTTTTTTCTTATTTATACACAAATCTGCTCACAGTAACAAATATAGGATCTTTCTTATAATTGAAGATGATATCTATCCATTTAACATTTCGATATTGCTTTTTCTAGTTGATATTGGACTACCATAGAAGCTGTAAAAAACATCTATAATAGAAAATAACTAGAGCTCAGATCAATAAAGAGTAGAGTAATACAACATAAATCATGATCATTAAGGACAAACGATTTAAAATTGATAAGTTTGGTAAAAAAAACTGCTTCGTTACATGCATTCACAACAACCACATGTAGTAAATTATACTTGGTGGCATCTAATATCTGAAATATATTAAAAAATATATAATATTCGAAACATATATAGTAGATAAAATAAGTTTGTATACCAATTAGCTCTTAATATATATATACACATATGTCAAGTCTATTCTGCGTATAGGCGCACTATAGTTTATTGTTGCGTCATCCTCTAGTTACAACTCAAACAACTATCAGTTACAATCCGCCAGGTAGACCAGTTACAACTGCACGTTCAGAAGTACATAATTGTAACCCGAGAAGTTAGCTAATGAGTTACGTTTTAGATTGTACTACGATTATAATCGTGTTCCTTAGGTTGTATATCATTAGGCAAGTGATTCATTAAAAGTTTATCTATAACGTAATTGCAACTCTATTTTTTTATTTACGTCTGGGTATAACTATTTGTCTTACGAATTGTAAGTCTACTCTTTTTTAGATTGTAACTAAGGTGATGCAACAGTAACTAAAGTTGAGCTTAAACACATAATATATATAGAGAGAGATAGATAAAGAGAGTGGAATTACATAAGATTATCTCTAACCATATTCCTTTCATTTCGTTCCCTTCTCGATTCACCTCTCCGTTCCTATTTTCTTTATTTTCTCTTATATCCAACAGCTTCCCTTCGAAGGAATTCGTAAAGGGAAAGTAGAGAGAATCTCATCTTAAAGTGAATGACCTCAGGAATCCCTTCATGACAGGAACCGTGAAGAAAAACGTTGAAGTACTGAAAGGAACGAAAATTCCTTTGTAAAAAAATTTTAGTCCCTAACGGGAATCCCTTAAAAATGATCTAAGGATAAGGATGGGCCGATCGTCTCCGCCCCTGTGCCTAGCAGCTAGGCATATGCAGTGTCACTCTTATGTACAACACCAAGTTGATCAAGTCATTGCCCAGTACTCTCTCCATTTCTTTTTACAATATACTTTGATCATTATTTTCTCTTAGATATATGAATCTATTGATCTTTTGTATACTAAATATACACATAATTAGTATTAATTGTTAATCAAAATTTATAAAGTCTGACTTTTTTTTAAATTCTAATATATCATATATTTTTGAAACGGATGAAGTACTAGTAGTACAGGAACTCGTGCGTCACCGCTGTAACCTCGTTGTAAGACGCGGCAAGCAAGTCTTGGAAGGAGTACGCCGCGGGCAGAGCCGCACCGAACGCGTCATCGCCACCATAAGTGTATTCGAACAAGCTGCTGCTCGTGCTCGTGCTGGACTCGGACAACAGTGTTGTGTCATGCACATTCATGGTCCACATGCTGCAGCTACCTGAGCTGCTGACCGTCGGACTTGTTCCCGACGACGATGACGCCCACGCCTCCGCGGTCGACGGTCCAGCAGTGGTCGGCGACGGCTGCTCGATGAGGTCCATGAGCTCGGTGTACAGCTGCTCTGACTTGAGGAGAAGCTCGTCGTCGTCGACCGCTGTGTCAACAAGGGTTGTATCGAGATTGGCGAGTGCAGGAGGAGTCGACGGAGGGGGTTCATCGTCTTGGGACTGGCTATCGTCGGCGGCGGCGACGCTGTCATCGCTGCTAGGAGGAGGAGTTGGTGGCGGTGGTGTCCCTTTTCCTGTGATGGTCGCCAAGTACCTCTTCTTGAGCTTGGTGTTCCAGTAGTTCTTGACGTCGTTGTCCGTCCGCCCGGGGAGCCTCGATGCGATTACCGACCACCTACGTCCACGCCAAGGCCAAGCAAAAACTTCAATACACATGCATGAAGCATGCAGTTAGCCATGCACGGTTTGACGATCGTGCATGCACGCGTACGTACTTGCTTCCTATTTCGCCGTAGAGGGACAGGATGAGGTTGTCTTCCTCGTCGGTGAAGCCGCCGTGCCGGAGCTCCGGGCGGAGGTAGTTGAGCCAGCGCAGGCGGCAGCTCTTACCGCATCGTTTCAGCCCTGACGAACGAGAAAGTCAAAAGTTAGCTAATCATAAGCTTGCACACGAGAGCGTCAAATAAACTACGTCGACGAAGCTAGACAGACAGAGATAGTACAATAATTCAGAGAATCATTCCACCAAACTGCAGTTAAAAAATCCAGATGGACCAACTGAAGCCTTTGACCACTATGAGCCACCAACCACGGGGATTGTATTATATTTGCTCTCACGCGGAAAACAATACTGCACAGTGAAAATACGCACCTGCTTTCTGAGGCAGGGCGATCCAGTTGCCGGCATTGCCGAACCTCTCGACGAAGGTCCTGAGGATGGTATCCTCCTCCTGCGACCACGGCCCCCGCTTTACCCTCGTTTTGTCGCAGCACGGGGACCGTCCCATCGTTCGCTAGATCAGTCGGTCGTCGGTCGTCAGTCCCCTAGCTAACTGCACGCTCTGTGCGCGGCTAGCTGCACCTGCACCGGCCGGGACGTGTTGTGTGTACTAGCTAGCTAGCACGTACAAGCTAGAGCGTATGTGACTGAGGGTGCAGCTATATATAGGCAAGGAAAAGAACTGGAGGAGGGGAGCAACAGAATGCAGAGGAAGAAGGAGGAGGAGCAGGGAGCGGGATTGGCGAGGCTTGGTCGCGTCTCCCGCCCGGGATTAATATATCGCGCACCTGCAGCACTGAACGAGTTGACCAACCATATGCATGTCTCGTCTGCATCTACATGTCAAAGAAAACTGACGAGAAAAATCCAACCACTAAACTTATTGCTGTGTGTTTTTGTGGGACTTGATAACCGCATTTTTTTATGGCGCTGAACATGTATTACCCTGAATTTGTAGCAGGGATGGAACGCACGGTTCTGTGTGAACTTGTTCTGATCCATTTCACATCAATTGAATTTTATATCAAGTTTATAAGAGTTCAAAAAGCGACTGAAAGATACATACTATATAACAAATACGTGTGTGCTTGGTCATGCGACAACAATGTCCGCAGGCGCGCTTGCTTGTGCGATTCGATCAGCACAAATCTACTCTTGTATTCAGTAGACTCAGCAAACCTACTCGATGGGTACTTTGCAACAGCCACCGCACAGTACAGATTCAGATGAGGATCAAATCCATTATAGCTATAATTTTGGTTAACAATATCTGTACCAACAAAATCACTTGTCGTCCCGATAGCGGTTTCCCACTTTTACAGGCAACCACTTGTACTCACGTTGCCATTGAATCAGCTTTCAGATTAGTGGTAGTGTAACCGTATAATTAGTTCAAACAAATTAGACCATTTAAGTAACGTCCACCAATTATGCATGAATATGTGTCCAGGGTGCATTGTTACTAGGAATGTTAACGGAGAATTACCCATCGGAGGAAGGGTTCCTATCTCCGTCCTCCAACAAAGTAAAATTCCTAGTCCTCATCCCGTCCCCGCTCGCGGGACTATTTTCTCCTTGTTCTCGTCCCAGCACAGGGAATGAGGACCTAACGGGCAACCCATCTCCGCTAACAATTAAAGAGCCAGTCGTCCACCTGAGTCTTTCCCGCGTCTGCTAGCCCACCTAACCACTGGGCTACAACGCCCCGGCCTGGGCCACCCCGCTAGGCTCCCTCTCGGACACCCACCTGAGCTGGGCCGCAGACCTAGCTCCACCTAGGCCGATCGCGCACGCCTGGGCTGCCACCGTCGAGCCGAAATAGGTCCTCGCGGGGAAACAGAGACGAAGAATGCTTCTTCTTACCCGTCTCCGCTACACCGACGAGATATGATTTCTACCATTTGTGTCATCACGGAAGACAAAATCTCCCCATCCCATCTCATAGTAGAAGAATTTTTCGTGAGAAATTGAGAATTGGGCTCATTGATATTCCTAATTGTTACTGTAGTGTTCTTGGATTTCTTCAGAGGATTAGTAAACAGGCTCAGAGCCCAAGTTTTTAACATTCTGTCAGCTAATTGACGACCACTTTCGGGGAGCAACTTGACGTATGCACTTGTGTGTCAGTTTCAGCAGTCAATACTGATCACTGAACTGGTCTTTCACTTTTCCAAGTAAAAGGCATATATGCAGTCATCAGTAACTTCGGTCTACAATGATCGGACTATAGATACATGTACGTAAGTGGTAGATTAAGTAATGGTAAAGTCGCAAGCCAATTGGTAGGTAACAACCACAATTAAGGACAATAAAAAATGGTACTGACCTGTTGATCCGGTGCGTACAAACAATACTGATGAGTTCATCTTGTGTGGTGGCAAGAACTAATTCAAAAGTTGTATTAGCTAATTTGGACAAAGAGGCTAACATAACACTATGATCATTGCGCGATTTGGCTAGTTGTTTTAAGTGTTGTTATTCTTTAGGATTCGTGCTTCAAACTTTCGATTCCGATTGATGCAACTTGTTTCATGTGTCGATTGTATCTACACTGAACACAAGGAGCTCTGCACTTGCATCTGAAAATGCACGCAACTTTGCTCAGGATCTGCTTCTCACCTAACTTAAAGGTTCAGTACTCCTGTATGGGATGTTACCGGATGGTGTGAATTGTGATGAACGTTACCGATAAAATAAATGTTATCGTCTAAACATTGATCAGTTTTCCTGCAAGTGCACAGGGAATGTGTGACGCTTCAACGGTTTGGGACGACGACATGGTCCGGGAATAATAGTTCTTCCATCCAAAATAGAATTAATGCTTATTGCTGGATATGTATGTACATGGCCCCAGCGATAAAATACGAACACATGAACAAAGTCCCACAAGCAAGTCGCCAATTCTTCCGTGGAAAATCTAACAACTTGCAAGTATTTAACACGTTGGTCTGGAGCAGCCGAAGCAAAATTAAGGTACAAATCAAGTAAAATATCTGCTGGTTAAGAAGTTCCCCATCTACTTGACATATCTTCCTTAATTTCCTATGCTTGTTAGTTGTTTCAAACAGCAGCTGCCTCTGTTTCGACTCAGACCATGCTCTGATTCTCGTGCACGATTGTACTATATTGTTTCTGTAGATCACGGAGAGAACAGGCCAACCGATCTGGAAATTAAGGTTGGTGTACCGAATGGTCTTTACATCTGTCTATGCATGGATACGATTGTCCAATAATTTTGCTGCTGAGTGCTAAGTTCTCAGAAAAAAATAGTCAGCATAACTTAAAAAAAATCTGATAAGAATCAACTTGAAGATCATTATTTCTATGAGGGTCGCTAATCGACTAGGTTACCTAGTTCACTAAATGCATCTTGTTCCGAGAAGGAGAGTATTTAACACATGTACAAGGTGTTAGGCAGTTAGACTGCTAACACTCAAACCACAGTTCTACAGCTATGGGAAATGAACAAAGAAAAATATTGCCCAAATTAAAATTTCAAAAATATTTCCCCTCTTTTTAATGTGCAAAATTGCAAAACTAAATGAACAAAGAAATAAAAATAAATCATATCATTTTCTGTTCACTTATCGCATTAAGACTACCTGCCTTATCATTTATGTACACTATACAGTTTGGCATCTATTGGGACATTAGAGAATCTGCCGGGGATATTAATTTGACTAGATGATCATTATGGTAAGAAATTGATCAAGTAGTATCCATAATTAATTATTAAGATGATCATTTGCTTAATTACGATCACGATGATTAATCAAAATATTATACCGGTAGTCTCGTCACGTGTTTTGTGCTCAAAATCGTAACACATGCCTTTCCGACACATAACATTATAACAAAACTTAAGAAAGAACGAGTAATTAAATTATATTACAAGTTTTTAAGTATTTAACCATTTACAATAAAAGAAAGCTAGGGGATAAAGAATGGTCACCTCCTAACCAAAACTAGAAACTACGCAGTGAAAGATTAACAACTATGAACCAAGAACTAGATGAAACCATATGCCCTTAGGCTCCACCCAAAAGCCTCACCCCATAAGTAGTTTACACTACTCACCGAGGACATATGCATTGCTAAGTATTTCGAATAACTCTTATGTTAAACATCAACAATGTTATCATGACTACAAAGATATAGATCATCAACAACTCAAGGTAGAGGTAATGTAAATCAACATAGGTTCTACCCATCAAATCCGACAATGGACCCACAACTCATGAAAACATATATAAAATGTAATTTATCAAATTATACAATACGAGATCCAAAGTAGTAGATTGAGTATACTTAGATGCTTGCCTTGCTGCTCTGGCGGTTGCCTAATACAACCTGCACAACACTCATAGAACTCGGGTAGCTCGGTGGCGCCTTTACTCGCTGGGATCGAAAGCGTAACGCTCTCTAAATGAATCAAGAATGCATTACAAAAATAATCAAATAATGAAAAAGTGTGTATATGATGCATGCTTAAAAATTAATAGAGCATCATATTTCAAAAATATTTACAAAAGACCACCAAATAATTAGGGTTCCAAAGTTTGAAACTCTGGACAAGGTAACCTAATTGCATACAGCCTTGAAGGGCTGGCGGTTAGACCGATGTGGAGGTGACGGTCTGACCGTCGGCATGTAGAAGGTTTTGACGCCTGACGGTCAGACTGACGGTATGTCGGCGGTCAGACTGTCGTCTGGCGGTCTGACCGATCCTATTGGCGGTCTAGCCGTGAGACCCTACCAACGCCACTTTACGAGGCCACCGGTGAAGGCTCCAGCGAAACATTCGACCATGAAGTGTGCCAAAATGCTCTATGAGACTAGTGGAGTACTTCTAAAGTAATTTGAACAACATTCACCGAACTAAACTCAAAACACCCCATGGATAAGCCCTAGGCTAAGGTTAAGCTTGGGTTTGAACAATATGGGGATTGAATCGAGCTTGGGAATGGTGGAGAATTGGTAGGGGATGCCTCACCTTAGTGTAGGAAAGCTTTATATTGGAGGGGTTCACTCCGAGGAAGTTTCGATTTGGAGATCAGGCTCCAGGGTGGTGTAGGGCTTAAGGTGGATGAACGCGTGTGGAAACTTCACCGACAACGAGGGTGAAGGGGATGAGCTCGAGGAAGACTTCACGGAGCTCGAGGAAGTTTCCTCCGTCGATCTTCGATCGTCGTGGACGTCGAGGTGGTCTCTCCCTCTCTCTTGGTGTGGGTGAAGGGTGAGAGTGTAAGAGAGTTAGCCGATTTTCTTAAGTGGAGCATCTGTGTTGTGGGCAGTCAGACCATAGGAAGCCCTCGTGGCAAGTCCACGTGACTGCCTTCTGGGTCAGACCAATCTTTTGGGTCTACTCATACTAATCCCTAGATAAATAATCCCTTCGGTCACAAATACATGACCTTTTCGACAAGTTCCTGTCAATCTTTGATCATCAATATTTTTTGAAATATTTAGTTTCAAAATATAAAAATTATATGCTTCGGTTTGTCTTCAAAAATAATTTCATAATATCATAAACTTATTGTATAAATATATTATATTTCAAAAATAGTTAAAAGTACGCATCAAAGACCGTGCTATATCCAAAACGTCAAGTATTTTTTACTGGAGGGAGTAGCTGGTACGTATATTTTTCCAATAGAAATAGATATCACGGTCATACATCAATTAAAGTTCATACTTAGTGTACAACACAAAATTTATTACAACATAGTCTTATAGGCATAATTAAACAATCATAAAACACAGCGAAAATTAAAGCGAAAGCAACCCAAGCACTACAGGTGGCTTAAGTGTGGACAAAACCTAACTTTCCTACTCCTCATGTTCACCTTTGACGAAGTCGGCTTCGGAGTCATTTGAATCTAAATATAGCAAGAGTCAATATATAAGGTACTCAAAAAGTCCTACCTCAAGAAAAATAATTATGTGCATAATGGTAAAACAAGGATAAGACCATAGAGGTTTAGGTTTTGACAAAAAAGATATTTTTTTTATACAAGGTTCCATTTGCAAAACCTTGTTCGCAACAATTGAGAAAAGACAGTTGAGTTTAAGATTATGGGTTGTTGGCCCTAGGGGAGATGCAATCCATCCCACCAGTTTCTAATTTTGCAGTCAATGGACACTCTATCCTCGCCAACTCAAGGTTCAAAGCCTGCACTTTCCAAAATATGGGCATACGGCCCGCTCACACATCAAGAAATACTCACACCTTTGAGCTACTCCCTCTAGTCTGAAATAAGTATCATTTTGGACATCGACATAGTCCCTAAAATACAATTTTAACTATTATTTTTGTTTTAATATATCGACAAAACATTTCAAATATATATTGTTACCAAAGTAATTTTTGAGATAAATCCATCTGTGTCATTTTCAAGTATCCAAACTTAATACATAAAAAATAATTTGTAGCAAAGTTTGGAATAGTTGACTATAACCCAAAATGATACTTATTTTGGACTGGAGGAAGTAATCATTAAGATCAAACTATAGCTTCGCCCATGACCGCGGACATAACTATTCAAATAGATTTAGCACTCTACTGAGATTGTATAGCTTTACTCACATGATATGCATAGACCCACACCACCGTCGTGATTAGAACTGTCATAACGAGCTCCATACCTACCAACATTGCTACGATATTTATCCACGAGACTACTAGGGCATAAAGCAATATATTTCATTTAAAAATGGCTCAAACACGGCTGTTAATATAGCACCGGCTAGACCTCGAACTACACATATCCTAAGTCTTCTCCTGGTTCCTGTTGCAACCCAACCTTATGGGTGGGTACCGAGCCAAATGCTAGTGATGTCTGAGGCCAAGTCCTGCCCATCCAGGGCATGTGGTTGCACGACGATCACTAGGTAAGATGTCAAAACAAGCCGGTCCTTATGCTTCTAAGGTGAGTATGTCCTAGCAAGAACACCCTACAGGTGAACCTTGCTCCCAAGGTAGTCCCACCCCTATGGAGTACCTTACTTACCCTGTCAAATATGTCTTTTGGGTTTCTTTAACATTTCCCTTATTCCACACACAGATCAAGCACACACCATTTCACACTTCTCGAGAAGACATGGTTATCACAAGTTATTATCATAATTCCTTTGTTTAAGCAGGGAAATCCAAAGCATGCTAGTAGGCAAGCATTCATCAAAACAATCATTATAGTTGATTTTTGGAACCTTCTAGGGTTTCAACCAAAATTGAGATAAACAATAACAAGGCATGGCATATACAAGCTAGGTCATACACTACGCCAGAATAACACATTAGTGACGAGTGATAATCATCATTAGTAACAGATCCCATACCCGTCACTCTGAATGCGTCACTAATGATGATCCATTAGTGACGGGTAATGATAATCACTAGTGATGGATCACAATTGAGACTCGTCACTAAGATGTGTCTCCTATGGCCTGAGAAGGCTTGTTGCCCATCACTAATGATATTCATTAGTAATAGGTGCATTTACTACCCATCACTAATGATTGAGTCCCAGTGATCGATGATAATCTCACGCGTCACTGATGACTCGGTCATTAGTGACAGGTGGTAAATGCACCCATCACTAATGACCAAGTCATCAATGATGCGTGAGATTACAACCCATCACTAATTACCTCTTTAGTGATGCGTGATGCTTTCACCCGTCACTTATGTGCTCATCCCCCAAAGGGTTTTACCTGTTTCTTGACTGCATCCTAAAACAATGTCATGATTTGGTAGTCGTCTTCTCCTGCAAACAAAGTAATACACATACAGGTATCCACCTCGAGATCATTCATAACATTCGTGCCATAATCGCCATGCATTTCGAGATATCCACATATACATAATCAAAACGTACAACGGTGCACATCAAGAATGGAACTAGAAATTACTTCAGTCCAAAATAGAACCACAAATTAACTTCGATCATTATGAACAAGATGATCCATCCTGGAATGTTGAAGAGTGTAGAATCCTTGTTCTCGTTTGATAAGCCGATTTCCTGCTGAATGAAAATAATTATGAAAAAAGTATGCAATTAGTGTGAGCAAAATCATTTTATCATCGAACATTAGTAATGAATGAGAGCAATTATGAAAAGACTATGCAATTATCTTACATCTAGGGATTTGATATCCTTTGTTGCCATGGTTAGCAGCACGTGACATGCAACGTAGAAGCCGCAAGCGTTGCTCGATGGTTGTTGATGGCACTGGAAGGAAAAAAATTAGTCAGTTCAAAACAAAGAAAAACGGTAGTAATAGAGTACTTACAAATATGTTTGTTAGCATTTACCACAAAGGCGGTCTTATAAGTCAGTGCATGGGGCACCTTCGGATCGTACTTTGGATCAGAGTGATTACACATGCAAAGAGGGATGGATTAGTCAACATTTGGAAAAAGTTTGAAAATTTTAATATGTAACCTAAGTCATAAAGAACTTACTCATCAAGGATTCCTTTGACCAAAGTATAATCATATTCTCCCCGTTCGTCGTCAGGTCCTACTATTGGTCTTGATGAATCGAGGTACCAGACCAAGTTCTACTTGGGGCAATGACCAGTAAGATACAATGGCCACCCGCGTTGTAGGTGTCCATTAGGTAATCCTTCCTCAAAAAGTGGCTCATTGTCCTAGCCACATATCCCACAACGGATTCCCTATCTTATTGCATCACCAAGATCGTCATCGTTTGAGGGTCAAGGAATTCGAAGGGCTCATTCTTCCTCGTTTCTTGCACCAAGTGTCTACGGATAAGAAAGTTACATTGGAGAATTAGTGGTAATAATTAATGAACGTCTAGTTTGAAAGGACTTACAATGTGAAGCATCGTAATAACCCCACATCTAGGGCATCGAGGTTGAACAAGTCATATAAGTTGTTGAAGCCCACGAGGAAGTAGTCGTCCCCATTCAAGAAGTGACAATTTTGGTGCTGGAGGACAACAAAACTCTTCTTCACTCTACAACCTTGCAGGAAGTAATTATGTAACTTGACACAAGTTATCCTGCCGTTTGAAGTTGACCTGCCATCAGCAAGGGCTTTCCAAGTTGGAATTTTGAGTTAGCCTTAGTCCAAGCTGCCCCTATGTCACGCTTCTCGATGATTGAGTCCTTACTAGAGGACTTGGAATTTTTCGGTAGCTGATTCTTGGACTCTGGGTTGGACTTCTTCTTCTTCTTCTTCTCTGGGCTGCCCTCAGGTTTCCTAGCTACGAATGGTGGCGTGGGCAAAGGCGATGCTACTAGCTCATCTTGAGGTTGAGGATGGGGTAGTGAACTTGGTGCACCGGAATGTTGAAGCAGATCGCTCCTAGATGGTTTCGTGTGCACCAAGATGTCGCCCCCCTCTTCCATTTAATCCTTTGAAGATGAGCTTCACCTAGTTTTCAGATCTCAATCATTTGGGGGGGGGGGGGGGTCGAGCAAATCTGTATGCACGTCATTGGCATGTACAAAATCCACGAAGACCGTGATATAGCCATAACGTATCAGGACCATATGTAACACCTGAACCTCTAGATGCACTTAGCCCTTTGCAACCTCAATTTGGTAGCCACCAGGTCTTATGACCAGCGAGCATAACATGGGCCCATAGAAGGTCTATACTATCCGGCTCCATGGATGGAGAGATGACAATTTGTTCCCTAGAGGCTTGACTACTCTTGAGTCTAGCAATGGGGCTATCACCTGCCTATGTACTAGAAATTACGACTCCATGTGCCATAAACCTTAGCAGGAGGTCTTGATAAATGCTCTTCGTGATTGATTGGGACAATGCTTGCTCATCGATTGTACCTGACCTCTTTGTTCGGGGAAGCCTAACTTCCAACCTTGGGAACTGGACACGCCTCGCACGTGACCTGGGTGCTTAGGGTTTCCCAGTGCAATGGAGAGGTTGTCATGTTCCTTAACCTCTGTGAATGAACATTTGGAGGATTGGGCTGCTATTTCTTTCACCTTTTCAATGGTTGCCTAGGTTTCACTGGATTTGAAGGTGATTTCTTCACTATATGATAGCTTACCTCTCACTCGCAAATATGATTGTGATCACGGGGATTGCAACCAAGGATTCTTAAAGCCTTCGTTGACTAACTTTTCATCCTTCGCCTGCCATTTCTCCATTTTCCCACGTACTCACATGTGCCCAGGTTGTGGTTATGCTTGTTCTTTGCCCGAAGCTGCTTCTTTGCTGAACTCTCCATTTGGAACACCTCTAAGCTCTTCAATTCCACAAAAGTTTCCCAATCCTCCCTTTTCATATATGGGTACTTGCTTAAGGGCTCCAACCCTTTTTCCATATACTCGTTCACAAGATTGCACTTGCGGCTTCTCCAAAGTTTAGCGACCATTTTCATAGTCCTGCAACCCTTCGCCTTCATGTTCTCCGGGAACTCCATAAACGTATTGACGCCATCATTGAACAAGGTGTTCTTTTGAGCCATAGTTAGGTCATCGAACTTAGGAAGTGTCAATGGCACCCTCTCCCGAGCATTAAGGCACGCGAGCTTCGGCAACCTTTGCAGGGCCTTCTTCTCCATAGGCTTGCCATCATCATCGATTTTCGTGACAGTAATCTTGTTCGTTGGCCACTTTGCCTGTGCCTTTGACCTTTGTACTATTGCTCTACTGGGACTTGGTTGCGCAAACGTCTGACTAGAAGTTTGTCCTTCATCAAAGGATCTCGATGAAGACTTGTTGGCAGGCATCTAATAGATACGAATATGCAGATATAATTGTAGAAGTATTAGTATATATATTCACTTTTATATAAATTTATGAAAATATGATGTATTTATTATCTAAATTGAAGGATCCTATCTAATTTCTAATAGGCAAAGATATGTCATAATCCTATTTAAGGATATATGGCCCGACTAGGTTTCCATACTCTTGTAGTTTCTAGAGAAAATTTTGGCAGTACCGCCCCGCTGTTCTCTAAAAACATGTCTCGACAACGAGCCAAGAGGGTGTGTATCCGGTGAACAACAAGAAGACATCACCGAAATTCTCTCTAGAACAATACAAGAGCACAAAACCTACTACTCGGTCCACATATCCTCGAACTGTCTAAAGTACATGGACAATTCGTGAGCATTTTCTTATAAATATGACGAGTTGCCAAGTCATATTTATAATCAAACACTCCCGAATGGTAGACGATGTAATAGGTTATAGAAACTAAATTCATTTTTGGGTTTTTCTTACAAATTTAGTTTTAATTTTCTAAATGTCATCATCAAAGCAAAAATGGATAATAACATGTGTATTGAAGCGAAAACATTCTAATAACATGATCTTGCATAACATAAAGTAACTGATATATAGAACCATAAGAGAATCTGAAATAACATGAACTTGCAGGTATGAAACAGCACCATATCATGTAGAACATTGATATAAATTCATATATATCCATATGACCAATAGTAAGGTTATAGAAATAACAACATGAGTTGAAGCAAAAGCTGAAAAAATTTGTTAAATACAATAATTGCTCTCAAATTCATTAACTTAGGCTCCAGGATTTGAGATCCTGCTCCCTAATTAAGTCAATGTAGTTTATCACTTCCTAGCAAGGAAATTAAACAACTGCATGCATATTGAAGCAAAAGCTGAACAAATTTGTTAAATATGATCATTGCTCTTATATTCATTAACTTAATTGGCTTTAGGATTCGGGATCCTACTCCCTAATTAACTCACTATAATTTATGACTTACTGGACAAGAAAATTAAATAATCATATTTTTTTTCTAGTTTCCTAGTTAATCAATTTGCTGCTACCCAGGTTCCAGGATAAACAAGGACCAGAGCAATAGATCAAAGCACAACAAATCACAGAGTAACTAGACTAATCATCACAGAGATTATCAAGAGTAGACTAATCATCACAGAGCAAAACGACTAATCATCACAGAGACTATCAAGAGTAGACTAATAATTATTTTCTATGCTCAGTATCAAGAGTAGACTAATCATCAACAAATCTCGCCCAATTTCAATGCTAATATGTCATCACAAATGGAATCAAGCAGCCAACAACCAACAGCCACAGTCACAACATCGACTAGAGGTCTGAGGAACTCACAGTGGGATCCAGATAGCTCCAACGAGGCGAACGGAGCAGAGAAGATCACCATGTCCATCACACCACCGTGGAGGAGAGCAGAGCACCACAACCATCACACAATCATACCAAAACGGAGTAGAGCGGAGCACAACACCACCATACCACCACGGAGTAGAGCAGAGCAACAGGGCCTCCACCACATGGCCCTGAGGAGGATGGGGAGGGCGAGGGGGAGGAGGAGGGGGAGGAGGAGGGGGAGGACGAGGAGGCAACATCGGCGAGGAAGAGGGGGAGGGCGAGGTGGAGGCGTCAACGAGGAGGAGGGGGAGGGGGAGGACTTTGGCAAATTTCGGCTAGGCTTCCGATAACCATTTATATAGGCAGGTCATTAGTGATGGATCATAGTTTTCACCTATCACTAATGACTAGTCATTAGTGACCCACATTAGTGATCCAAATATGACAAGTGGGCCTGACAATATTTTTGAACGCTAGATGATCCGCTGAAGACAAGAAAGAATGCTGAACTAAAGTTCATGAGGATGTGAAAAATAGCCAATTTGAAGATATGAGCGCCAGATGATTCAAAGATTGCTAGATGAATGCTAGACCATTTTTGGAATAACACTGAGATATGCACATTGGATAATTCGATGATGAGAAAAATGAACTCACCTGATGATTGCACAGAGATAATAGAAAGACTGAAGGATCTCTAAATGTCGTATGATCCACATATGACAAGAAAGATCATCGAATAGAATACCGAGTGATCCGCTGATGACAATAAATTTCCTCTATAAATTTATTTACAATTACATAAAAATTCTTCACAAGTAATCTAAATTATATTCATCACAATATGATACCAAGGTACTGACGGGTTTCATAGATTCAAACTTAGGGCGTCAATCCAGATGAAATTCAGACTTAACTGAATATTACAAATATTAAAAATTTGAGATTACATTGATTCATGCATCATTTAGCTTGTCCTTGCCATTTCCGTGCTTTCTTGACATGGATCCCTTCATTATGGTTGGAACGTAGGTATGGAGTCTTCTCAATCTGTGCAATATATGGCATGATTGCAATAGCAAAAGGGGAAATTTCATCAATTGATTGTACTCATCCTCATCAATCACGCTTTCAACTGAAACAATTCATCTTTTCCCGGTGGGAACCACATAAAGTTTCTTATTTGTTGTGTCAGTCACATAAAATACTTGTGCAACTTGTTTAGCGAGTACAAAAGGTTCGTCCTTATATCCGACTTGTTTGAGATTAACACCAGTGAATCCGTACTTATCTTTCGTAACACCTTTTGTCTTATGTACCCAACGGCACCGAAGTATGGGCACCTTGAATCCCAAGTAATCTAATTCCTAGATCTCATGTATCTGACTTTATTATGTGCTCCTATGCATTTTGTTATCATAAGCATCTATACGGACACCGCTATTTTGGTATGTGCTTTTCTGATCTTAGGCAACCGTATAAAAGTGTAACCATTATATTGCACCCTTGATATGTTGTAATTGTGTATATAGGGCTAGCTGCTAGTTTTCTAATCAAATCACTTGTAGGAATACTCGCTTGATTGATTCGATCTCAAAACCAAGTGTTGAACCTTTGCATATGTTGCTTCGCAAGCCAAGCTTCGGTCTGCCCATGATTCTCTTGAAGAAGAAACTGCATGTGCTTGTTGATATATGGGGACACTTCACTCATTTGTTGCAACACAAGGAAATGAGTTTGGTTGTATGCCTTTTGTTCAGGAGTAATTGCATGTTTCACTGGAATGCCTTGACCTGCGAGCCTACCCTCATGGAGAGAATGAGGCACACCAATTGGGTTATCTGGGTCTGTGTAATTAACTCAGTACTTCACTACCTCCTCTGTAGAGTAACCCTGCGTGATGCAACTCTCAAGCAAAGCTCGATTCCTTACGTACGACTTGAGAACAACCATGAATCTCTCATATGGACACATATGATGTAGGAACACGAGGCCAAGAAAATAAATCTCCTTCATAAGGTGAACTATGAGATGGACCATGATATAAAAAAAGGATGGTAGAAAATATATCTCAAGAAGACATAGAATCTCAAAGTGTCTTTTTTCTAGCCCGTCTAACGCTTCCGGATCGAGTAACTTCTAACCAATTGCATTGAAGAAAAAGCACAGACTTAGGATAGCCTCTCGAACACCAATTGACAACATTTTTCTTATTCCAACCACAATTATCTACATCAACATCACATGGCAATCATGAACCTTCATACAGCCAACTATTTTTAGCTCTTTCACCAAAGCAAGTCTTCTAATGTTGGACGAATAACCGGAGAAACTTTCATACCGTGCAAGAACTCGCAAAATTGTTTTTTCTCCTTCTTGTATAGGGTGATGCAAGATGGGGGTAGGAATTTTCCTTTATTCGTATCCTTGGTATAAAGCTTTGGCCTTAAGCCTATTTCTTCAAGGTCAGCTCGTACATTTTCATGATCCTTTGTTTTCCCCTTATTGTTGAGCATTGTACTAAGGAGACTATCACAGATATTCTTCTCTACGTGTAAATTAAGTGGCGAACGTCTAAGTATTTTCAATAATCAAGCTCCCATAGAAGTGATTTCTTGCTCCACATTCGATTTCAATCACTTGTGGATGATTTTATTCGCTTGTTAAGGACAATATTGATATTCTTAACCTTGTCATAGACATCTTGCCCGCTAAAATGTCTTGGACATGACGCTTTCTCCCTTGTGCTGTCAAACTGAGACTTCATTTTTCGGTATGGATAGTTCGTGGGAAGGAAACATCAATACCGTGTGTACACTATTTTTTTTTACTCATTCAACCACATACTCTCAGTGTCATCTAAGCATTAGGGGCAAGCTTCACCTTTTCTTTTACTCAACCTTGACAAGTTACGAAATACTGGCAGATCATTAATGGTGACGAATAACATGGCATGTAGGGTGAAGTATTCTCACTTGTATTGATATGAAACCTCAACGCCTTCAGACCAGAGTGCTTTAAAATCATCCACTAAAGGCCTAAGGTACACATCGATATCGTTGCTAGGTTGCCTCAGACTAGGAATTAAGGTCGATAACATAATGTATTTTTATTTTTTACAAATCCAAAGTGGAAGATTGTAGATAGACAGTACAACAAGCCATGTGCTATGTGAGGTACTCATGTTACCGAATAGATTTATGTCATCTGTGCTCATAGCAAACCTAATATTTCTTAATTCTTCAGCGAACCAACCAATTGGTTCGCCATTAAGCTGAATCTATGGGGTGTTGTATTATTGTGTCGTTCTTACGATCCTCCTTATACCATTGTAGCAATTGAGACTCCTTTTCGTTCGCGAACAAATGCTTCAAACGGGGAATTACAGGGAAATACCACATCACCTTCTTAGGAAGCACTTTTCTCTTATTGCCTTCCTCCACATCGTCACCGTTATTTCTACGCTTGTATAGATGGGTTTCACAAATAGGATATTGATCCAGGTATGCATACTCTCCACGAAACAGGACACAATCCTTCTTACATGCATGCATTTTTTCTATTTCCAATCCCAAAGGACAAATTATCTTCTTCGTGTCATAGACGATCTTGTGCACCTTGTTCCCCTCTAATAGCATGTTCCTTAGCGTATGCAACAATGTTTTGAAACTCCTATCAGACCAACGATGTGTTGCCTTCAATTGCAGAAGTGTAAGCACTGCAAACAACATCGTGTATTTTTTCTTACAGCAAGGATAAAATGATGTCTCCGAGTCTCACACTAGTTTCTAGAATTCGGCAAAATCACCATCACTATACTCGTTGTTTCCCTCATCATCACGCATCATTTGCTCCATATTCTCCACCAAATCCACACAGTCATAAGTGAATCCTAATATGTTTGCATCCCTAAGATAATCATCTATATCACCTGCTGACGAGAGTCCTTGATCCATACTGCCATCTGAGAGCACCTGATCCATTTCCCCTTTGTTAAGGCATTTCTCATGGTGTTTGTTCCAAATGTGATATCTCTCTTTGAATTCACGGCTTAACAAGCAATCGTACATATTGTCAGATTTTGGGATCTTATTCTCATTCATGCAATCACATCATGGACACCACATTGTCGTTTTACCCTAACCTTCCATATCCACCGCCGCGACACTCATGAAAAACTTCACCCCGCTCATGTACTCGTTACAAGTATGGAAATCAAGGTACATCCAACTTTAATTTATCATCTACAATCAAAAAAATATTCATTGTTAATAGAAACGACATAGTACATAAAATTAAATAAGTATACTTGATTTAACTAACTAAATTTAACTAAATTAAGCCAATTTGTTATCTAAGATGCAGGATCCTATTCGAGGATATGTGGCCCGAGTAGATTTCTATGCTCTTGTATAGTTCTAGAGAAAATTTCAGCAGCATCTCCCCGCTGTTCTCTAAATATACGTCTCGACAACGAGCCAAGATGGTGTATATCCAGATAACAACAAAGAGATGATACCGAAATTCTCTCTAGAACTATACAAGAGCACAACAACCTACTACTCAGGTCACATATCTTCGAACTGCCCAAAGTTAATAGACAATTCGGGAGCATCTTGTTATAATGTGACGAGTTGCCAAGTCATATTTATAATCAAACACTACCGAACGGGAGACGTAGGTTACGTAAACTGGGTTCACTTTTAGAAATATAATTAACATAATTGCACCATAAACATATCAAGATTTGCACCTAAGCGCACCATAATAGCAGCATAATTTCACTTTTAGGAATATAATAGCACCATAAACATATCAAGATTCTACTCAAACCCTAGAATCTAGCAAATAGGAGCAAGAGGAGGAAAGGGGATGCAAACCTTCAAAGGCCAAGGGGGCAATCCACATGTATCAAGATTTGGGAGAATGAGCAGAAATGTTGATTCCAACTCAAACCCTAGAATCCACCATATATGAGCAAGAGGAGGAGGAGAGACGGGAGGCAAACTTTCAAAGGACAAGGGATAATACCAACTTCAAATCACCAAGATTTGGTTGGTCCTTAATCAAATTGCCAAAAGAATTGCTCCTTTGCCAAGAAGCTGGTCGACAGACACTATCTGGTTATGCTACTCAACGTAGTAAACATCACTCATTAGTGATGGGTGTCCTTATCACCCATCACTAATGATTTTCATATTAGTGACGAGTGTCCTCATAACCCGTCACTAATGATGCTGGTCTTGACCAATCCAAGAGCAGCACATTAGTGATTGGAGACAACTATGACCCGTCAATAATTACTTTCACATTAGTGATAGGTGTCATCATTTACCTGTCACTAATGAGTGGCCCCGGTTATGAACCACCAAGACTACATTTAGTGATATGTACCCTCTCTACCCATCACTAATAACTACATCATTAGTGATGAGCTTTTAGGTGACTAGTCACTACTATATTTAGTGACAAGTCATTCCCACACCGTCAATAATGACACCTCATTAGTGATAGGTCTTGGTCGGGTCCTAGCCTGGGCCACATATTAGTGACGGGTAATCACTGGACCTGTTGCTAATAGTGCATTAGTGACGGGTTCTGATCGGTCGTCACTAATGACATGTTTACTTTTATGGTTTCTTACATAGTGATAACTTCCTCATCATTTTAAATTAAAGTCAATAACCTAAGTATGCATATTACTATAGTTTAAAACAATTGATCTATTGGTTATGTTTAAAATCATATGTTCAACATGATCAATGGTGTAGGACTTGCCTTCGTTGTAGTCCTTGTCTGCCTCTTCTTCTAACTTTGTGTCCTCCTTGAACGCTCATTCCTAACATACACCAATGAACGACAATAAGCGCTTACTCAAACAATTGAGAAACTCTAAGAAAGGAACTAATACTCAGAAAACAGACCTAGTTAATTAGAGAGGAATGCTCTACTACTAACTTATGATATGCACATCTAAATATGAAGATTAAGTAGCCAAACTACGCTATTAGGTGTACTCGGGTCCACTTGTAAGTATAGGAGTGCAAGTGTGTCATATTTCCTAAGTCAATTGTCTAACATTTTTTTACCTAAAAGTTACTATTTAACCTAATGGAAAACTATCTTTGTTGATGATTTGTAAACCATCGATCTTATGAACTTGTGAATGAAGTAAGTGATACTTCTTGTAGTCGAATCACACGTCACATAGAGAGATTTATATAGGTTTAAGCCTCCCTTAGGATAATAGCACTACGTGTTGTTTGTCTTATATTGATCTCTAAGAAAGTTTATAAAAGGGGGTCTTGGCTAGCTTAGAGAGATCTAAACCTAGTCAAGGGGCTCCTTATGAGTAGCAGCAGAGGATTGCTGATGCAGATCGGGAGTGCATAAGGCTTGAAGGCTCAAGGCTCCTATAGGCATGAATGGACTTGAATGGATTTATCCTCCGCAAGATCCCTTGGCTTCATGCGTGTGTGTGTGTGTGTGTGTCTATATATATATATATATATATATGAAGCATATTTGGTACTCCCGGGAGTATGTACTCTCACATACGTATCTCATTACATAGGGAGTATCTTATGTGATAAATGATATGTACATGGAATATGTGAGTATATAAGATCATCCAAGTGGTATGTATAGTTTTTTAGGTGGTTTGCACATATTTTTTTTAGTGTGTTACATTTTATGTATAAATACAAAGGTATTATCAAAATCTAATAAAATTGATGGACTTCTTTTCTATTTTTTCATGTAGTTCACATTGAAGTATCTTAGAATGAGTATATAAGTATACTCATAGTGACAAAAGAGTATATCCAGTTCATTTATGTGGTATATCATAGTAGGGAGTATGTACTCACGGGAGTACAGACTAGTTTTCCTACATATATATATATATATATATATATATATATATATATATATATATATATATATATATATATAGGATCATCGTGTGACCCTTGGACTCCTTTCTTGTCAACCTTAGGGATAAACTTCCTTGTGTACGAGATATCCTAATACTTACTAGTAGTTTTCATACGTCTAGGGATTCCTTTACTAGGCACAGATATATGCCACGAGAATACAGAAAATCCTAGGAGATCTAGATATGTATATGATACTAATAACTAATATATTATAGTTTTATACTACCCATCGTTAAGACCCTATTAGTACATGAAATGATGCTATGATGGATCAAGAAACTTAGCCCAACCGAGGAACACATCCGATATGCTGCCTCTCCAAGTGATAACTCAGGCTTCTGGGTATGATGTATGTTTATCTAGGTTCCTGATTGTCATTGGGTCATCTAGTTGGGATAGGCCTTCTCCGGGTAGCTCTGTAAGCCTTCAAGTAGGGACCTCGTCTGACTAGGAAATCAGGATCAACTGATGAGCATCGTCCCAACTTCTCAGGATTCCGAGAAGGTTGGGGAAAATCTGGTTCTTCGTCCAGTGGATTTTTCGAATGTTGAATCATCGCGGTGGAGATTTTGTGTGGTGGTGAAAGAATATTTTCTCCTTTTTTGGCAAAAGATCACAATGACGTTTGGAAACTGAGTGCATTTGTCGATGTAGTGTGCTAGCTCTCCTGGTATTTCGTACTAATAGCCCCCACATGCGCCGGAAGAGATCCTGAACAGAAAATGTGACGGTACTCTAGCATAGAAGGTCATAGCTCTGAGTAGTACTTGGAACCTCCACGGTGGCTAATCAGAGAATCGTCGAGTCCACTTAGGCCTTCTTATGTAACCTATGCCTGGGAGTAAAAACCTATTCTTTTGTTAGTAAAAAACAAAAAAAATGTAAATAAAAATGGTGGGACTTCTTGGGAACTCAATGCCGAGGAGATATAGACAACCTAACATGCTTAGTGACTTAGAGCATCATCCCCATGCGAAGGAAGTCTCTTTGGCACTCACACAATATGTTATCGTTAGCTCTTGGTATATTATATTCATCCAGCCCTGACTAGTTATCTGGGAAGAAAACTCAAATAGATAGTCAAAGATAATATAATAAAAATTGTAGACCAGACATTATTAATTAACCGAACAGGGTAAGAAAAAAGAACTGAACACTCATACTTCCCCTCTAGTCGTAGAAACTCTTGTTTCCTGAAATTGATTCCAGCGCGACCTTGTCTGGGATTATCTGGGTACATGCGATAGGTAGAGGTACCTGGATTGTGGCTTACCGCCAGTGTACCCATCTTATAGGTGCCAAACATTTAGTTTAGGGAAGACAAAAAAGAACACAAAGAGATTCAAATACCTTACAGGAAATATGAACCTTTACTAGTGTAAATTTACTCTAAGTACTTACACATAAAACTTTAGGAGTTAGTCAAAGTTTCAAGAATTATTGAAGACTCATCCATCCTCCATTGCTAAGAGACCCAGGGCAAGTAGAATCGACTACCATGTAGAGACCCTCCAACTTTGGGGATAGCTTGTTGCTGTTAGGTTGGCTCTGAACAGGTCATAGAACCAAATTCCTGACTTGGAGGGTTCGTTGTTGGACGTCTTGGTTGCAGTAGCTCTGGAGGTATTTAATATTTGGCTAATCATATCAGCACTTGAGTCCTTTCTTGGTAGAGATACCAAAGGATATGAAAAGGAACTTAAAGCCCCCGGGAGCTACAGGAAGAGACCCCAAAATATCCAGACCCCAAGTCATTAAAGGCCACGATATGAGGATCATCTGTAGAGTTTGAGCGGGTTGATGGATGCGCATGCTGTGGAAGTGGCACTTGGTGCATTTTTTTTACCATCTCACTCACATCATGGAGAATCGTAGGCTAGTAGAAATCTTGTCTGAAAGCCTTTTCGACCAGGGTTTAGAAGGAAGCGTGAGCTTCGCACACCCCTCCATGGATTTCTTCGAGTATTTTGCTAACCTGCTTCCGAGAGATGCACATTATGAGCACTTTGTGGACACCTCTATGGTAGAGGACATCGTCCACCAAGGTATGAATTCTGGGTCGATTGGAAATCTTCTCGGATAATGCATCATCCTCAGGAATAACTTGATCTTGAAGAAACTTGTAGATTGGATCCATCCACACATCCACGTACTCGAGCGGAGCTACAAGTTCCCCCATAACTCCTTTTGGAACATCGATTCTTGGTGAGCCTCGAGTTAGTTATAGGTCTCGTAAACCACCACTCCTTCAGTCATGCCATCTGCAGATTTCACGGATAGCTTCAAGAGTCTTTCTATGAAGATGCCGGTTTGTTCTGGAGATTGTGAGGAGGCTATTCGGGCAAGACTATCGGCGAGGTAGTTGTCTTTCATGAGTCCGATGAATTTCTTTTCTAGTTTTCTTACCTCCGCAAGATAAGTTGTCATGGTCTTATATGAGGTTTAATACTCTGTGCCAACTCGCTTGCCCACCAGCTATGAATCTCAATTCATGGAGAGGTGATGGATGCCGAGTGCAGGAGCTACTCGAAGATTGGTGAGCAAGCTTTCGTACTCGGACATGTTGTTTGTAGCTAGGAAGTCAATATGCAAAACATATAGCAGACATTCTCCACTTGGGAGGAGGGAGGGTTGTCCTAGCCCCTGAGCTTTTGAGCATTAGAAATACATCGAAGTACAACTTTGTACCTCGGGTGCCTAGTCATGGGTGTTCTAGGGCTGGTTCCTTGAAGAGTCAGCATCGAGTCTTGGTTGAGGGCATTGTACATCCTGCTCCCTTTCCTTGATGAAAAAAACATCTACTCGGCATCGGCTGCGATTCCTTTGGAGTTCCCCTGGAATAGATCACAGACTTGCTCCCCTGAATAGATCATCTTCAACTCGTCATTGGATTCGTCACCAGGAAGGTCGTCTCCTAGATCCACCTGATCGATCATCAGATCCTTGTTGGGTGAGAGGGCAAAGTTATTGTAGAACCCCTCGTCCGAGAAACTGGTTCTTGGTGTAGACTTTGGTGGAGTTGGTGACATGTTGTGAGGTGAATATTCGGCGTCTTTGGTCGAAATCCCCACAGACGGCTGTCGACGATTCGTAAACCGTTGACCTTACAAACTTGTGAATGAAGTATGGGATATTTCTTGTAGTTGAATCGCACATAGAGATTTATACAAGTTCAGTCCTTCATTAAGATAATAGTTCTACATCTTATTTATCTTGTATTGATCTCCAAGACTATTTACAAGAAATGGATCTTGACTAAACTAGATAAATCTAAACCTAGTTGAGGGGCTCCTTGTGCGTAGTCACGGAGGATTGCTGATGCAGATTAGGAGTACAAAAGGCTTGAAGGCTCAAGGCTCGTGTGTGTGTGTGTGTGTGTGTGTGTGTGTATCGTGTGACCTCTAGGCTCCTTTATTGTCATCTTTTAGAGATAAACTTTCCTGATTATGAGATATCCTAGTACCTACGAGTAATTTTCATACATCTAGGGATTCATTTCCCAGGCACAAGCATATGCCTTGAGAATGTAGGAAACACTAAAGGATCTGGATACGTATATAATACTGATATACGATAGTTTTATACTACCCATCGTTAATCTTTCATTATTATTTACACAATTTAAACTAGCATAATCTAGTCAATAAAATTTCCTCTAAATCCTAGGTCATCGTTATCTAATTTATCTACACTAAACTACTCTTAAGCTAATTCAAAGGGCTACATCTAGGTTTACTGCAAAGCATGATTAAAGCAACTAAATTATACTAAAAACTAATTAAATTACAAAAGTTATGAAATTGACATGGATTGGTAGATCTCGAATTTAAATGAATAATGGTGGAAGAATAATTGAAAACAGAGCTAGAATGGAGGAGACTTAGGAAAATAGGAAAAGGGAATATTCTTGGAATATTCTGGATTTTGGCAGCGGGAACCAAGAGAAGACTCGAGCTATGCGCAGTCCAAGGTTCGGCTAGTGCTATATTAAGGGTCGTATTCGAGCCATGTTTAAATGAGATATATTGCTTTAGGCTCGTGGTAGTCCTATGGGTGGATATCTAGCAATGTTGGTAGGTATAGACCTCATTATACTAGTTCCAACCACGATAATGGTGTGAGTATAAGTTGTACAATATCTACCTAGTGTTAAATTTAATTGAATAGCTATGTTCACGGTTATGAACAATGCTATGATTTGATCTTAATGATTAGCTCAAAGATATGAGTATTCCTTGATGTATGGTGGGCAATGTGCTCTTGTTTTGCAAGTACCCGCTTTGAGCCTTGAGTTGGTGATGACAGGGTCCACTAACTATAAAAATTGAAAACTGGCAGGATGATTGCATCTTCCCCGGGATAAAAAAAAACCCTCAATCTTAAACTCAACTAGCTTTTCCCAACTGTTGCGAACAAGATTTTGCAAATAGAACCCATGCACCAATAATTGGTTTTTCCACCAAAACCTAAAATTCTATGGCCTTATCTTTTTTTTTTACCATTATGCATCTAATTATTCTTCTTGAAGTAGGACTTGTTGAGTACCTTATATAGCCACTCTTGCTATATTTGTATTCAGATGAACCAGAAGCCAACTTTATCAAAAGTGAAGATAAAGAGTAGAAAAGCTAGGTTTCGTTCACACTCAAATCATATGTAAGGCTTTTGTCGCTTTTGCTTTCATTTTCATTGTGTTGTATGACTGTTTAACTATGCCTACGAATCTATATTGTAATAAACTATATGTTGTACCTTAAATATCATACTTTAATCAATATATGCTGATAATATCTATTTCTATTGAGAAAATATACGTATCCACTACTAATTCAGAAATTGGTACGATTTGTAAAAGGAGACCTAAAAGGAGGGTCTGATAAATTGTTGGAAAAAACGATCGCTATCAAAATCTTGTTAGATAGCTGACAGGCTACAACCCCAGATCAAATAGTTTCCCTAGTCTACACAAGCGTCACACCATGTGTGAAAATCACGACGTGTATGCTAATTTGATGCACCATACGCATTGAAGGAGGATACAAGTGGACATGATGCATCACGAGTTACTTCTCCAAAGAATACGCGGTTGTGAAGTCAAAATACAATTATCTCTTAAAAAAGTCAAAATACAATTGGCTCCACATCAAAACATAAACTAGGCGGTCAAAAGAAATACCCAATTAAAGGGCATCGTGAGTTCGTGTCGCTACATTGCCTTTCTTTACCTCATGTCATGCAAACGTTTGCGACGGCTCAGAAATGGTTGGCCCTTGAAGACATGCATCTGAAGTCAAAATGCAATTACCTTAGAAAGGTCAAAATGTAAATAATACATCATCGAAACATAAAATAGGCAATAGAAAATATCAAAAGGCCAGGCGTCGTGTATTCGTGTTGTTGCATTTTCTTTCTTCAGCTCCTGTCATGCAAACGTTTATAAAAATGAATAACTTCCTCAATGGTTTATTTTCTTTCTTTTATTTATCTTAATCTTTATTCCATCCTTTTTTTAGGAACACAACTCTCAACTACTGATAAAAAATATGGCCTCTGAAGAAAAACCTGCAGATTAAAATTTTGAGAAGATAAGCACACTGCTTCATCATGGACGAAAAAGAAACCAAAAAAAAAGTTAAAGTGGCTCCGTTTATTGGCACGTTGATCGTGACGCGAATGTGTAGCATCATCGCAGTTACTTAATTTCTAGAATGTGGAGGGAGTACACATCATGTGATGTCAATTGTCAAAATGTCAAGGTGAACAGCACCCGTCCCCCGGACGCTGTGGAAGGCGCTTGCGTGAAGCACAATAGCAGAGAACTTTGTGTAGCAGCAAACATCCTTCTCCAGGTCAAGTACTTTTGCGTTGTATTATAGTAGTCGTAAAAATTGGCAAATAGGAACCGATCGAGCGCAACAGGATGCAAAATCGTAGTTAGCTGTGCGTTGATTTCATATCTTTCATTTTCAGAAAACTTATGTCCAGACTTCATTCCTCACAAAAGTTTAATAAAAGCCTGGCCAGTTGAGCCCTTCAGTATTTTCTTGGCTACTTGCTGGTAACATATATGCTATGTGCAAGTGGTTCATATAATTCTCCTTTTGCTCAAAATCAGAGAGACAAGTGACCGAGATTTTTCAGAAGCTCACTTTAGACTTTCATTTCTGAATTGAGAAACTAAGAAAAAAGATGGTCATTTATGTAGGTCAGTGTCACTGTCACCACTAGGTCAATACAGGAGCTGCATAATTTTGTAGCAAAGTATGGATACATTCATCCGCAAGCAGGCAATTCGCATAAACTGATCCTCCCACCAACCAGAAGATATTGCTTGTTTTGTAGCAGCTAGCAATCTAAGGGCGGTGTAAGCATGAGGTATGTCTCCTCTTAATCTGATCTCATTCCACTGAAGAACAAAGAAGAGACGGAACCCATAAATATAGTAATGTAGATGGGATGGCACTTGTTGGAGCATTCGAGATGGATCACAAGAGTTTAAAACTTCATGGAACTGAAATTCAACGAACTGGATTACGGAAGAAACTACACATTGTTCTGAAGTAAAAGAGGGGGGAAAAAGAGCACACAAAACTTGTTGCCGCCCAGGATCGAACTGGGGACCTTCAGTGTGTAAGACTGACGTGATAACCACTACACCACGGCAACCGTTTCCGATGAAGCTTAAGCCCCATAATATTGAACCCTTTAGTTTTTACTGAATTGTAGCATACCACGACAGAGTGAATCTCTGTACAAAAATGCTAAAACTATCCTGGTTACGTTATACGGTAATACCCTAGTTGCTCAATTGCTAAGCTGATTGCTTCAGGAATCAGGATACTTCACTCTATAAACTGTAATAGTGCCCTGGAAGGCTGGAACTAATTCCTGGACAGTAATTTAAGGGATGAAGCTTTCTGAAATGCCGCCGAAGCGTACGTGAGCTAAGCATTCATAAGACTTGTTTAAAACAGGCAAATTCTACGCCTATGAAGAAAGACAACTCACATATCTTACGAGCATCGCAAAATTTGGAGCACCTTAATGGTGACGTTATTCAGATCTTATAGATTTGAACCTGAGATCCAGGCCCCCATGTATAATCTGGACAAAACCTGTCCAGGCCCTCTCTCAATTAAGCACAAAACTGTAGACTCATACATCAAAGAACAAAACTGACTACACAGAACTTCCAGAGTATCATATACACTGACGTGAGAAACATGTTGCCGATCACCTAGGTTTGACCTGGATTGCCTGGTACAGTATTCACAGCATGATGGCTCTAACAGGTCAAGCCAAATTTTGGTCAGAGGCCAAATCAGGACAGTGTTAAATTTTAGCTGTCAAAATGATATTTGGTTTGAGACAAGCTAAAATTTGACCGGTTAAAAATTTTGACAAACGATTTGACAGTCCGAGATTTGCAAAAAATACTGTAGAAAAATTTTGACCGGCTAAATTTTTTCAGGACATGACCAAATTTTGTTCTTAACCAAACAAAGGCAAAATTTTCAAGACACGGCTAAAATTTAGCTTGGCTCACTTTAGCCCCTAACCAAACTGCCCCCAATGTGTTCATGTGTTTAGATATAAAAGAGCAACGACAAAACTAGATCTGCACGGTACAAGAGACGGGCTGGCTCCCTGCAACTAGAAACTACCCGTTTAGCCTCGCAGTAAAGCTTCAGGGATAGTAAAATAAACATCACACGTTCAAAAGCAAGGCAATGAGGTATTGGAACCGAATTAAAAAAGGAGAAAATATAAATTGCACAAACTTCTGCAATAACAGAAAAGTTCTCCAGGCAGCAGCATCCCATATAGGTGCACTTTTAATATGTTGACACTGCTACCTACCTGGAATGATTTGTACTTCCTTGGGATGTCTATTCCATGGTTATTATAAACAAAGGGTTGTTCCGGTGCCATCATTTCCTAATTCACCCAACACAAAAAAATGGGTTGTTGTAGACATCACCTAAATGGTGCCCTTGGTCAAATTCCAGGCAAACCAAAGAAGTTACACATTTATGAGCTGTTCCAACTTCTGAACTTGCAAATTCCACGGCGTCCTTGGTCAAATGACATGCGAATAGATTCCACCATACATGACACAGCAGGAGATTCTGAATGCTGAATTTCTCGTTCCTGTTGATACGGATTCAAATAAATACATGCACACATGGAGGGAACAACATAAAGGATGAGTAAGTGTGCTTACCAATTCAGCGAGTCTGTCTTCAAAGCTACTCTGATTAGTACTAGTTGGCATAAATACTTTCTGATAAGCTTTCCTCAATCTCCTTACCTTGATTTATGAAGAGCCCATGTCAATCTTATGATACACAGAATGTGTTTGGTCGCAAATATCTAGGGGCTAGTGGGAACGATAAAGCACAACATCTAGATAAGTTGGCGTAGGTATAACAATTTTTGAACTATCAGCTATTTGCTCTTGTAGTACTTGCAACAAGATAAGTTATGATATGGTAATATGTTTCCACATCATGGTTTTCAAGCAGTTTCCATTTTAACAATCAGAACCCTAAATTTCAGTAATATATGGAAACCTCTTGATTGGAGAATCCATTGCGCCTAAGACCTTCAAGATTCAGACCACGAAGCTCTGCTCTATCACCTGCAACCATCATGTACCTTGGCACATCTTGTGCAACCTGATTAAAATATAACGAAATGAATTTAATATTCTATAAACTTGATATACAAAACATCAAACACTCTGAAGAACTGCCGTGTCAACACAAGTAGATAACTTCAAGACAGTGGAAAATAAAATGCAATCAGCCTTCAACAAGCGTATAGAATGAAATAAAATCTATGGAAAAGAACTGACGGATAAATTATTTTCAGCGTGAGCCTCCATAGTGAGAAAATACTGCATAATTCTATATAATAATGTATGTATCCGTAGGAAAGCATCATCACATGAAGTGATTATGACCTCTGCTAATAGCTTATATTCCTTTTTTTTTTCTATTTGCATTTTCTAACCCACATATTGTTCATAATTTCTAGATATGGTTGATCAGACTGTATGAAATACCAAAATTTTGCCAGTTTTGACATCAACCACTGTTCCAGTGTTAAGGAATACAGATGGAAGTTTATACAGGACAACATACCACAGAGCCTCCACCAAGAAAAGAGTATGACCCAATATGACAAAACTGATGGACAACAACAGCCCCTGCAGTATGTGTACAGTCCTGGAAAAAACTTTATTAATACACAAATGTTTTCTCGACCAGAAGATGTGAAAAGGCTACCATAGAAAAATGATTAGTCACCTCAACAACAATGTGGCCAGCAAATAGAGTGTTATTAGCAAAGATGTTATTGTTACCAATCTTGCAATCATGAGCTATATGGCATGAACCCATTATAAGATTGTTGTCACCAATTACCTACCAAACAAATGCCTGTGAGTAAGACAGGGGATGTGAGCTCAATCAAAATATTGTGATCACAAGGAATCTGAATACCGTGCAGTTACAAGATTTAGAAGAACGATGAATGGAGCAGTACTCTCTGATCTCATTATTGCTACCAATACGCAGAAAGCATTCATCTCCTGGCTAAACAAGGGGAAAGGGCATCAATATCGCATAGCATCTCAAGAAACAAAATGAAATGTCCATCATCTAAATTTTAAGTGTGCATCCATGAGACTAGATTTTTAATCCACTGATTGATAAATACAAGAGCCATTGGTCTTTAATAAGTTTCATAGTTCAGAGACGTACAACAGCAGCAGCAGTAGCCTTTGTCCCAAGTAAGTTGGGGTAGGCATAGTTTAGAGACATACTTTGCATAAATGGTAGGTAAATTCTACACCATGTGGCATTAGATTACATGCTTGGAAATTGTTAGTGATAAACAACAAATAGCTAACCTTGTATTTAAGATCTTGGCACTTAACACCAACCACAGCATGGTGTCCAATGACATTGTTTTCCCCAATAATTGTTCGTCCAGGGATATCCGCACCAAGGATAGCACCACTGCCAGAAAACTAAACTCCACAGTATGAATCTGGATAAAGTTATGTTCTTCACGAAGTCATGTGCCACATTGTCAGATATAATAAGGTTTTGCAGTATGAATATATGATGGACTATCCTTGCATTTTTGCAAATTTCAGGCTTATAGTGTTGTTAGCTACAGCTCAGCTGTTAATGAACGAAGTATTTGAGCTAAATAACTCTGTGGTGATTTCTATCTTCCTGATTATTTTTCATCAAGGAGTGTTTGTTCAGTGCTCTGGAGTCTGGAGGAAGTTATATTCTCTTTTGATCTAGAGTTGACGATCAACGTTAGTTTTTAGCTGTTGTGGTAGGGTATCTGGACATGTGAAAGTGGTGTTTTAAAATTTAAATTTCAGCTGAAGCTTGTTATTGAGCAGTAAAGCTCTATGACGTTCTCTCAGTTTCAATATTTTGTTGGGTCCGTGGCATCAGTTCTTGATGAGTTTTTTTTCTAAAAAAATTGTTGGAACTTTTATCTACACTTTATATCTCTCCGCTTCAAGTTTACATAAATATGGATTTCCTATGGCAGCCCCTGAGCATCAACACGTGTAGAAAAGAGAAGAAAGCAGGAAAAGGTGCTATCTTACGTGAGAACAACACAACCCTCGCCTAGCTCAGTATCGCCCGTGACATGGCACCCGGCATGTATTTGACACGCATCACCAATCCTGGCTGAAGGCCCAACTGTGCAGAAGGGCCCTATCGAGACACCCTGCAAAATATTGCAAGGCACATTCAAACATTGATTTTCTACTGTGAAGATGAAACAGTATAAATACATTGTGAAATTCATAATACACCAGAAGGCAGATATAAGAATCAGGAAGTGTCATCTTAGATTATGAACATTAATATCAGGGAGGCAGAGGTAAACAGTAAACACCCCAGCATGAACCTAATAGTATAGAACAGCCCAAGCAATGGCGGTTCCATCAAATGATACTGAAGTGTAAGTACTACGTGCCACCACTGCTATAAGCCGGTGAAGTTGGTGATACCCCGAACCAAAGCTGCGACCAATCAGAGTGTGGGAGCGCGCGCGGGAGGCTTCACCTGGCCTATGGCGGCATCGGGGTGGACGACGGCTGCGGGGTGGATGAAGCTCCTGGACGCCTCCCGCGTCGCTCCCTCGGAAGCACCTGCAGGTCGGTGGGCATGAGAATGAAAAGCGATCTGAGGCGAGCGGCGGAAGCTCTACGGTGAGAAGGGGTTGGCGAGCGGAAGGGAGAGAGAGAGAGAGAGAGAGAGAGAGAGAGAGAGAGAGGGCGCGTACTTGCATGGAGATGGCGCGTGGTGGTGTGGAGGCGGGACGAGAGGAGGCGGCGTGCGGCGCGGGCGGCGGCGGCCATAGAGAGCGGAGCGGAGCAGGGGGTTTGGGTTGGGAGAAGGGGAAGGGGAAGTGAACCACCGGGGATGACGTCAGCCGTACCTGGGGTTTTCGGGTACCTGCCGCTGTGACGTAGCCTGTGGTGGTGCGTCCAGCGGCATTCCATCTGCGCGGACGCTTTGATTGCTTCAGCAACCTCAACGAGTTCTGAAAGAAGGCTAGGAAGGGCCAAGATACGTTATGCACGAAATTTCAATATTCCATCCAGACCATCAAATCTGACCTGGTACCTAATATGACAGGACTGCTGAACGGGTAATCGCACACGAGGAAGACGGAACAGAGGAAGCGTCTCATAGCTGCTTCAAATCGACTTGCGTCGGATCGAATCCGGTGGAGCAAAACCATATCCGATCCAAAACAATCAGCTTTAACCTTACTTGAACCTAAAATACTAAATGGGTTAAAACTAAAATCTAAACCTGAATCTGTTGAGCGTCCATCGGGTCCAGTTCAGCAGCAATAGATCAGCAAGCCAACAACAGATTTGCGAAGTTACAGTTTCTTGATGGGAAGCCTGTGTGGATGCGGCGGCCGAGAGTCAGGGTCTTAGAGAGTAGACGAGTGGTTGTAGACTTGCGGTTGGAAGCTAATCAACTAAGTTAGAGTTTTCAGTTTACACGGGTTAGGCTACTGCAATACATTGCCTCTAATATACCGGGTGACCTGTGGATACCCGTGGGCAAAAGGTATAACCTAAGCCCAACCCTATTCAAGTACCCGCCTTATAAAATCTGTGGGCAAAAATTTAAAACCTGGATCCATCGAACGTAGAACCTAAGGGTACCTGAACCCTGAACCCATGGGTTCAATTACCAGCTCTAGCTGTCGTGGTGCGAGTGGTTGAGTAGATGTATGTAGTGCTGGTCAAATGGGTGGCTCGCACGGCACGGCCTGTTATCCAATCGAGTCGTGTCATCCTAGCCTACGAGCCGAGTATTCAGCCCAGATACGACCCATGTAAGGTCGAGCCATGCCATGTTGGCCCATGGCATGGTAGGCTCGATAGGCCATTTTTGCCTGTTAAGCCTATTAGCACGTAAAAAATTAAAAAAAAATGTGAGGAGGCTGCTCACCACATATATGCATCTGTTTTGAGCTCACATGTTAGCGGGGGCTGGCTCACGGTCACATGTCACTTTGCATTGGTGAGTAAAAAATGTATGCATGTGGGATTGTGTGTGTTGCAACTTGCATGTGAGAGAGAGTGAGAGAAGGCAAGCACGCGCACGGCCGCCCTACACCGACGCTCTGCTGACGCTGCTAGCCTGCAAAGTGCAACGTGGGGCCATGGGAGACCATTGCGTTTTGACGTGTCGAATGCCGAGGCTCGAGTGCCAAAGGCCCGAAACCGTGCCAACCGTTGCCGATGGGCCAAGTCATGTCGTGTTGTGGGTCGTGTCATGTTGACTAGGCATGTCACAGTTCGAGCCCAAGCATGACCCAGCTCGTCTTGTCGTGCCGTGCTGGCCTGCCCCGATAATAAACAGATCGTGTCGTGCTTGGGTCATGCCCATAGAACTAGGTCACGTGTCGATCCATTTGGCTTGCCCTAGGTGTGCGTAAGGCTGTGAGGGCAGCGTGAGTAGGTTGTGGGGGTTATAACCAGGCCTTGTATAAGGGGAAAACTAAGAAAGAAATAGAAGGAAAATTTGCCCCAAACTTCTTCTCTCCCATGTCTTCTCTCTCACTCCGATCGAGATCTGACTCACGTCTCAGCGATCACCGTCCGTGGCCATGGGTGTGACATATGATATTAGATTCAACGATCCTCAGCACACACCTCAGCTTGGTTGGTCGTCTCGTGTTCCTTTGGCTTGAGCCGTAAAATTCTTGTGTGGGTTGGTTGAGATAATCTAACATCCCATAAATCCCAATCAGGTTAGCTCAGCTTGAGGCTAGATCACCACGGCTCCACCTAACCATTCAATTTCTTTCGCTTATACCATCAAACGTCAGCTTCTGTCACTATTTGGTTCAGCTTCTTCTTGAGGGTTTTTTTTTTATAAGCTAGTTTTTCTGAGAATCAGCTATCCGAAGAAGCTGGCCGTTTGAGTATACTGATTTTCTTTGGAGAGTTTGTCTACCCTGAGTGTGTAATGACTAATATAATTCTGAATACTATGATGACTTCTATGTTTACTGATTAATGTAGATAATATTGTTTTTATTTATTTTTGTATTTAAAGATAAAAATAATTTAGTATTAGTAATTTCATATAAATGTAAAGTTCATGATATCCCTCTATATCACTAAGTCTAACAAAATCTCTACTACTTAAAAAGACTACAACAAATTTTTCCATCTGCCCTTCGTCCGCCCGCTCGTCATCCCGCTCGTCTGCTCGATCCGCATCGCTCTCACATGAAAGTTGTCAATTTGTCATGTGGTACTTTGATGTGATATTATGTTGCACTTTCAACTTCATATTTGCACAGCAATGTGAAACATATAAATAATGACTAGCTGGATAAAGTTTGTGTTAGGAATTGTTTTTAGATATGAGTTAATATAATAAGATGAGATAAGATCCACTTCTTAATTGGAATGCCTTTCAATTTGTCTCCTTCTAAGCATTAGTGTGTTTTCTTACTATATTATTAGATTCTGGATTATATGTATTTAGTCCATTTAATTTCATTGTGTTGACATGAAAAACGATGTTCCTCTAACTGTAATTAAACTCTATTTATAATGTTCTACACATCTCACTTGACAATATTCCTTTGTAGTATGTCTTATTAGACAATTTTCTAGACTTAATGATTGTTGTGTTCTAGGGCTTTGATGTTTTTTTCCTCTGAAACCTTGTCACACTTGTCGAAGTTTTTTCCCTCCTGAAATTTCATTTCTTATGTCTTTCCATCACTCCTGCTGATTTACTGACCCGTGCCTTAGCTTAAGAGGACTGCCAATGGTTATGCTGGTGCTATTTTTGCCGTCATGTAGCCATGGAGATGCTTGCACAGCAAGCGTGCACAAACATGGAAATTATTGGCCATGGTTTTTTAATTTACGTTGCAAGGCATGGACATTTGGCTATTCGCATTGATAAGGTACTAATTTTGTATGATGCCCTTTCAGGTACTACTTGTTCCTGTGTGTAATGATGGATTGACATCTTGGCACAATATCTTGCAGCTTAAAACGGTAAGTGCGCTAATACATTTAGTAGTAGTGAGATACATGAGTATGGAAAGTAAAGCACAGCTAGCTAGGATTACTTGTTCTCTGACAAATGCATAAGTCATAGATGTAAATGGCCTCATTTTCTGTTTCATTAGCTAAAGACATCTAGCAAGAAGAGGTGCCTACTGATTGGTTGTGTGATGTGCATTACTTCACCCAGTCAATTATATTAATTGGTGAAATATTTTTGCTCGTGTTGCAACGCACAGGCATGTAACTAGTAGTACTCAAGTTTATTAGATTTTTTTTAGTAATTTTATTTAATCAATGACAACATTCTAGTATTAGTAATTTCATTTAAGGGTAAAGTATGACAATAAAAAAGTTGATTACATTCTGGTGTGGACATTTTCTCTTTTTCCCTCTTATTGCATGCTACTGTGTAAAGACCAAAGTGCCCTTGGTACCTATGTGGTTGAGCCAGATGTGCCTCAGGTTGTGCATCGCTGCAGCGAAGCATTGAAGCCCGCAGAAAGACCAAATTGATGTGGCTGATGTGCTCTGGGTGTCGGTGCAGTGCTTTGGACGCGGGGGGTTAGGGTAACGTTCATCGAAGGAGGAGATCGACGCGGCGGCGTTCTGACTGGAGTTGTAGATGAAAGAGGCTTCCAGCGGCAAAGCGCAGTGATGGAGGGGTGCTGCGGTAGTCCACACCCTAGTGAGATTAGTGGTGGTTTCGTTTAGCATGGAGGAAGGCCACGGCAATGAGGTGATAAATGTTCGTGTCAGAAACTGAACAGTTGGTAAAGCTCTAAGGGAGTAGTCGGCCGGCTAGGGCTCTAACCTTGGCTCCCACAGTGCCAATAACAGGACAGGGGTCAAAAATATCATGCCTGGGTCTCACTGTGCACTTTGTATCAGTCCCTATATTAGTAGTTGATACGTACATTTCAATAGAATTGGACATCACAAACATACTGCGAATACAATGCCTGAAATAGAGACTTGCATATTGCATCACATAGTCAACCATCGCTTTTTCAAGCGTAATAGAGTTTTACCTTAGCACGCAGACCCAAACACTAAAGGCAACTTGGGTGCAAATGAAAACCTAACTTCTTCATCTTCTCCTCCCTCATGTGCATTGGGATATTTCTCCTATGTTTTGTTTGTTTGCATTTAAGCAAGTACTAGTACTACACATTGTACTCATCAAGTCACCACGATATAAATACATACTCCCTCCGTCCTAAAATATATGGTGTATTAGGATTTGAAAAACTCAAACTTTGTAAGTTTTGACCAATAATTAGTCAAATTATACGCATATTTTAATGTACAAAAGTTATATCAATAGATCCGGATTTCATAGAATTTTTAATATGATGTTGATTTTGTAGCAATTGATAATATATTATAAAATAAATTAATGGTCAAAGTATACTTTCAAAGACTTTTCTAAATCTTAATATGCCATATATTTTAGAACGGATGGAGTATAATAGTATGCATAGCTCTAACAAAGGGAAGGCAATGGTAAAGCATAATAGTAAAGCATGTGTTCATATTTCAAATCAAAATAACTTTTGCAAATAGGTGCAATATGATCAATGTGATGACTTGGTTTGATCCACGATATCCAATCTTGGGTCTTGATCCTCGATCGGCTCCCTGGCACTTTCATATTCTAATATTGCGAGAGCAATGAACACCCAATAAACGCTCAAGCAATAAAATGAAATAACAGACAACATTGAGGTTTATTATGCAGGTTTCGATGTCGGATTGTTGCTCATTGGTTGGTAGCAGTTTTAGGTAGACGTGCATGGTTTTGGCTCTCCGGTTGGACGACACATGGGTTCCAACGGGTTGAACTTCTCCAACTTTGTTGATCCGAAGTATGCAGACTAGGGTTTGCCTTTTAGCACAGAGTATATTAAGTAATTACTTATACTAATATTTGATTATGGAGAGAAGGTTGAGATCAAATTATAATTAGGTAAGTTCTACCAGTTATCAGATTATGTGGTGGCTTTTTGGTTTACCAGTGAGCTTTAGAGTGCATGTCTGTCGCTCCCCTTAATTTATGGCATTCTTATTTATAGGTATGAACTTATTAATTATTCTAATACGGTTACTATTTATCCTAACGAACCCGCCTTTAATTATTATCTACACCAATTAAATTATTACATAGTATACACTAAGATTTCTTTTGTACCCTGATTATGGCATCGTAGATCTACACATATTTATATTGAACAGATACAAGGTGTGCCATGATATGCGTATGTTTATAGGTGTACACTCTTTTATGTACATATGTGTATAGGTGTATATGCACATAGCTATGTTTACACGGCATGTGTCTATATATGTATATGTGCACATACCGACATACGCATATATTACTTATACCTAAGGCGTTACTAACTAGATTATCTACTAAGCATCATGTCTATCAGACTAATTTCCTAATTAATTTTTCTTAGTTTAGTCTACAAAACTTGTTACGGCTAGGTTGCCAATTATTGTATAAATAGGCGCTACTTATTTTTCTAATTGACATTGACGGAGCATGGGTTCCAACGGGTTGGACTTCTCTGCAACTTAGTTGATCCGAAGTATGCAGACTAGGGTTTGCCTTTTAGCACATAGTATATTAAGTAATTACTTATACTAATATTTGATTATGGATAGAAGGTTGAGATCAAATTATAATTAGGTAAGTTCTACCAGTTATCAAATAATGTGGTGGCTTTTTGGTTACCAGTGAGCTTCAGAGTGCATGTCTGTCACTCCCCTTAATTTATGGCATTCTTATTTGTAGGTATGGACTTATTGATTATTCTAATATGGCTACTATTTATTCTAATGAATCCGCCTTTAATTATTATCGACACCAATTAAATTATTACAGAGTATACACTAAGATTGCTTTTGTACCCTGATTATGGCGATCGTAGATCTACGCTATATTGAACAAATACAAGGTGTGCCATGATATGCGTATGTTTATTGGTGTACACTCTTTTATGTACATATGTGTATAGGTGTATATGCACATAGCTATGTTTACACGGCATGTGTCTATATATGTATATGTGCACATACCGACATACGCATATATTACTTATACCTAGTGCATTACTAACTAGATTATCTACTAAGCATCATGTCTATCGGACTAATTTCCTAATTATTTTTTCTTAGTTTTGTCTACAAAACTTGTTATGGCTAGGTTGCTAATTATTGTATAAATAGCCGCTACTTATTTTTCTAATTGACATTGACATAAATTCTATTTAAATTACTTCTGAAATTTATTACTGAAATTGAGAAAAGGCTATTGTGCATGTGGGCCGAACTGGGCTCATTCTCTCTCTGGGATGACTGCCTTTTCCTTCTCTTTCTCTTATTTTTTCTTTTTCTCTGGTTCTAGTTGGCCACATCCGGTCACATGGGCCTTGGCTCATTTCATTTTCTCTTGGGCCTGTTGTCCTTCTCCTCTCCCCTCGGGCCGATTGGCTAGCTGGGCCACGACCCAACTCCCTCACCTATTCTCTCTCTCTCTCTCTCTCTCTCTCTCTCTCTCTCTCTCTCTCTCTCTCGCAATCTTCTCCCTCTCTCAAGCACAGAGGGAGAAGGCGGTGACAGCTAGGGTTTAGCAACAACGGTGGCTCGCAAAAGGACAAAAAGAGTGGAGAAGCTCACCTTGGTCGACTGCTGAGCAGCGACACGATGGTGGCTCGGGGCAGTGGATCCGGACAATGAGCTTGGGTGGCGACGGCTCTCCCCAGGTGGTGGCGGTGTGGATCTTGGCGCACGACACAAGAGGAGGTGGAGGAAACTTGGTCCGACGGCGATGGAAGCAAGTGAAGTGGTGGCAAGCGCATGCTTCTTCCCTATTTATAAGTGTGCAAGGGCGAGGAGTGGCGGCAACCCGGCATGGGCACAACATGGCTACAATGGTGGTGATGACAAGACGACGATGGGATTCACGCAACGGGATGCAACAATGGGATTCACAATGGTGACAACAAGCATAATGGTGGCAGCAGGATTCATGGCATAGGAGCGACGAGCACAATGGCGACGATGGGGGACGAGCATAGTGGCACGTATCATTGTCCAGTCTTCTTCTTCTTCTTTTCTTTGATTTTTGAGATGCTACACCCATCCACCACCTTGATCGCTGGCTACGGACTAGATCATCGCATAACACTATCGGCACACACAAAGCTAGCAGCAATAGTTGTGCTTGGATGGCGACGTTGCCACCAAGAACGAAGCCCCAAGCAGCAACCAATCAAGCATGGAATTGTTCTTTGTCGTCTAGATTGATTTGGTTTTCTCACAAGTAACCTAATCGAACTTTGAGAAGGATTTTCTGGAAAAATTAGGTGATAGATGGATGCATGCAGTTGGTGGAGTGGTTAGACATTAAATTTTGGTATTTGAGTCACGTTGAAGATGAATAGTAGAGATTTGAGAAAAGAAATGGGTAATAGGTGGGAAACCGCTTTGCTTTTTTGGCGGAGTGCTTGACCCTTTGGAGGCCTAGAAATTAGCATGTTAAGCAGAGAAAAGAAAAGAAAAGATTATAACCGCTTATTCGGTGGGTCCAAGTTATGACGTAGAGATTTTGCTATCCATTTCTTCTTTCGTTCAAACCGAGCACCACTGATGGATAGAGGTATCGGTAGGGAGGACATATGCCTTGCGTAAATCACTGTGACATGTCTAGAGATTCACAATGTAAAAGTTTGATCCTTAATAGCCGCCTAATTAGCAAAATGTTGCAATTTTGAAGTTTTTTTTTATCCTTAGTATCATTTCATGTTTCACGGATAAAGCCATGGAGCAACGAGACAGAACAAGAGAGCCAAGCATGGGCCATGTAATTTGTGGTCACACACAAGGTTACAACCAACTGAAGAAGCATATCAGACTATGTTTGATTTAATTCGCTATGAAACGCAGCAGTGATAAGTGACACCGACGAAGCATTGGACAAGCACGACAAGAAGAAGGAGATGGGTTGGGGGCATGCAATTCTATGCCATGATGTTAGGCATGTACGAGGCAAGGTGCAACATCTACGACTGGAGATGGTGGAGTGGCAACATGCGTTAGTGACAAGTGACACCGACGAAGTTAAATGTGGGAGACGAGCTTGGGTCATAGTTTGTGGTTGCAGTGGTAGCCGTGGGCTTGGTTCGTGCAGCTCGCCCTCACGGCGGTAGGTGGGTGACAACGGTCTTCAAGTCATTTTGTACGACCAACTAAACAATCCTATATGTGATTGAGTATGTTAGGAAAATTTAGAAACTAGACAATAGGTATTGACGGATTGTATGTCCATGAATTTACGATAAAAGATATTATGATGCTAAAAAGATATTTTAAGGAGTTTAGCCGCGCTATTTACATGAACCACCTCACTGGTTTGGTCGAAAAGGAAGTTTGTGGAGCATAAGCACCGCACCATACGCACACACGAAACATCCACATCCTGGCATGACAAGCATGGATTGCACGTAACATCATCATATTGCAATGGAAAATAGCTCGATTTTGCGGCAATCAAATATAATGGAGATTATGAGTTTTGACTTAAGGTTATCTCCAACAGATATTTTAAAAATTCGTCCCTATAACATTATTACAATATCACCTACCACTACTAACCACTACTACAGTACTCTATATTTTTTCATCTTCAGCAGCTACTCTATTTCTTACATTCTATTACTTTCTATCTCTCTTCAGATCCATAATCATCTTTTATAAATAGTGTTACCGCAGCTCTATCCCATCTACACATATAAGTCGATTCGATTCCGTATTACTATAGCACCGAACACTGCATCTTCTGAGGGTCAGATGCTAGGCAAAATAGATAGGTAAAATCACTGTAGCACTAGAAAGTGACTTCCACGGAGTTGACCTAATGATTTGTTTGCAAGGAATAGATTGAACCCTATACCTCGGGGGGCTTAATTTTGTTTTAATACCCTTATCCCCATCTATCAGATCAGTCCTGACTTAGACACTATTTTAGCCACTGAAGCATAAGATCATCTCCAACAGATTTCTGTCAGGGTACATAATCCCTTTACGTAGGGATTACGTTCATTTCAGCGTTTTAATGATTTTCCTTCACGATTTTCGTTACGAAAGGATTTTTAAAATTATTATTTTTAGGATGTGACCCTCTTTCCTATCACTTTACGAATCCTTTTAAAAAAATGGTTAAAGATGAAAGAAAAAAATAAAAATAGAGAAAAGAATAAAAAAATAAAATGAAGAGAATATAGTTGATGATGGTGATGTATAGCCCACGGCTCCAGATGACCAGATTCCCATCCCACTAGCGCCTAACGCCTAGCAAGGACCAGTGACACCAAGAATCCCCAATCTACCCCTCGGCGCGCCAAGCGGGTCAAAACTCAAACGCACCAAACCAACCACTCCTCCTGGGGCAGAAATTACCTTTCGGTCCCAAGGCTAAATTACCTTTCAGTCCCAAGGCTATTTCTGTAATTGCGGAGCTTCAGAGCAGAAATGGTAAAAAAAATTCCAGTAACCCGACACGGATGCGGAAGGATATGAGCTCGCGTTGGAGTGCGGCTAGGGTTTCTCCTTGTCACTCTTCCTACCCTTCGTCTCCAACCCCTCCCCGCCGCCGCCGCCCAAAACCCTCCCCTCCCCTCCTCTACTCCACCTCGTATTCTAATGGCGGCCCAACCCGTCCGGCAAAGCTGCTAGCGTTTGTATCTAGTCTGTGTCCCAAATAGCTCGCGAACCACCGCAGCATCCTCCCCAAGCGCCGCCGCCACGATGGCCACCATCAACCCGTTCGACATCCTCGGCGCCGACGACAACGACGACCCCTCGCGGCTGATAGCCGCCGCTGCGGCGGCGGCGCAGAGGGCCGAGGCTAAGAAGTCCGCCGCGGCGCCAGCTGGGAAGGCGGCCCAGCCCGCGGCGGCCGCCAAGTTCCCGACCAAGCCCACTCCTCCCTCGCAGGCAGGTGAGTCGTGGTTGCCAGGGTGCTAGATCTGGGGTCATGGGCATTTGGGCTTCATCCAGCATCTGATGTGTTCCGATTGGTACAGTTTTCTTAATGATAATTTCGAGCATGTTTTAGCGAAAATTTGTTGCCTTTTCTCTTCATCTTGAGTCTTCAACATGCCAGTTGAAAATTTTGATTCCGTGAGTTGTAAAGTAAGCTTTTCGCTGCTGGAAAGAGAATTTATATACCTTTCTTCAGGCCTGATTTTTGAACTTCAAATAGATTTTAGCTCCATTTCCTAAAAGCATGAATATTCATTTTAAGTCTCGAATTGTACTTGTTTCAGTGAGAGAGGCACGCGGTGGCGGTGCACCACCACGTGGTGGCTTTGGCCGTGGTGAACGTGGTCGTGGCAGAGGGGGAAGGGGATATGGTCAGAACCGTGACTTCGGTGGCGACAACGCCAATGACTTCCAGGGAGGTTATGGTGGCGGAGGCGCTGGAGATGGTGCTGTATCTGGTGGAGTAGAAGGGGACAGGGAGAGAGGCCCTCGCCCCCCATTCCGTGGAGGAGGAAGGCGTGGTGGCTACCGAAATGGTGACTTTGGTGATGACTCTGAGAGGCCACCTCGGAGAAACTATGAGCGCCACAGTGGGACTGGCCGTGGGTATGAGATGAAGCGCGATGGTGCCGGGCGTGGGAACTGGGGCACTGCCACTGATGAGGTTCTTGCGCAGTAAGGAAACTGTACCACATTGGTTTCATTGCTGTCTGCATTTGTGTATCATTTTTTCATTGCTGTGTGGATTGGTGGAGCTATATTTAAATAATCTAATTCTGTGTGACTAGGGAAACTGAAGAAGTTCTGAAGGTTGAGGAGGGTGCTCCTATGGCTGACAAACAGGGCGAGCAGAATGATGCCCCAACAGCAGATGAAAACAAAGACAACAAGGATGCTTCTGCAAATGAGGAGGAAGAGAAGGAAGAGGATAAGGTAATGGCTAATCTGATGTTATCCACTCTTAAGTTTACTTAATTTTAATTTGTAGTGCTCGCACAGTTGTGATGTGTAGTGTAGCTTCCGAGATAAAGACTGGAGGACATATTTGCTGTAGTAGGGAATGCTATTGCCTCGCTTTTCTGATAACCTTGATATCTTGTCCAGGACAATCCAGATCACTCTGAGTATCACTGTTAAAATTTGAACTTCGTTAATCAGTTTTAGTTCCAGATACACTGCCATGTGACTCGGCGGTTGTTGTATTTTATCTTTCAGGAGTTAATTTTCTATTAATATTTTTAATTTCCTTTCCTTGTTACTGTTGTTTGTTAATCACATTGCTATAGTCTGAGGTATCCTGCTCGCGGAACAACTTCTATGCATCACTATTAACAATTTTGTTCAAAAGAGCTAATCCCACATTCTTTTACTCTTTTGTTGTGTCTAACAATATCAGTGCTGATCTATTTATCTTCTAATATTCAATAAATTATACAGGAGATGACTCTGGAGGAGTTTGAGAAATTAAGGGAGGAGAAGAGGAAAGCACTAGTTGCTTTGAAGGCTGCAGAGAGGAAGGTTGAAGTTGATAAGGATCTGCAGTCTATGCAGCCACTTTCCACCAAGAAAGGAAGTGATGAAGTTTTCATTAAGTTGGTTAGTTTCCAGTATATGATTTTGATACCTAAATTCTTTGTAGCTTTGCAAATGTGTGCATGAATATAATTTTGGTTTTATTAGGGTTCTGACAAGGATAAGAAGAAGGAAAGCGCTGAGCGTGATGAGCGTGCCAAGAAGGTATGTAAATCTTATCTATGTGGTACCATGTTGCAATCTTGAGTGCAATCTGTTGGAGATCAAAATGGTTGCTGAGATACGGTCCCACTATGGTTGCGTATATTTAGTTTTCTGCTCTTCTATTGTCCAAATGGGATGGTATTATGTTAGTTCTGCATCTGACAAATTTTGTTTTTAATTTCTTTAGCTCATGTCATCTTCGTTTCCTATTGACTGCTTGGACAGGGTGGAGTTAGGGGCTAGTGAGTAGAATCTGAACTAACTGAAACTTTAAGATTGTCATTTGAGAGGAATTTGAATTCTGAACCCTAAATCCACTAGTCCCTTAGTGCGATGACCCATAGATCTCTGTCAAGTCGATGGTGTTAGTGATGACCACGTCCTGTTTTTTACTATTAGTACTTTTAAGAGAACAGATTAGTTACGGAAAAAATTCTGGGTGCTAATGTGGTAATTGGTGAAATCTTTGGTGCAGTCCCTGAGCATCAATGAGTTCCTGAAGCCTGCTGAAGGAGAAAGATACTATGGTGGCCGTGGTCGTGGAAGGGGCCGTGGGGAGCGTGGTGGTTTTAGAGGTGGATATGGTGGGGGATACAATCGTGGCCCAGCTGCTGCACCATCCATCGAAGATCAAGCACATTTCCCAACACTTAGTGGAAAGTGAAGGGCGCTTAGTGTTGTCTCAGAGTATTGCGTTGTCGCTACTGGTGTCACCTTTAAATTTTGCCCGACGTTAAATTATTGTGCCACGGTTAATTGGAACAAATAATGGTGTTGCATGTGGCTTTATTTCACCGTGTGTTACTTGACTTTGTATACCGGAGTTGTTTGTCAGAATTAGCTTCTAATTTTGTAGGCTATCTTTACCATTTTGTTAAAGATCGGCAATCTTTGCATGTTTTATTGTTTCTTGCTTGCCTTTTTTTTGTGTTTGCGATGGAGATCACATCTTATTTAAAACGACATGTATTTATGCCTTTAGAGAGTAGTACTAAAATAGTAATTCAGATGGGAAGAGCGGTATGTTTGCAAACCTGCTTAGGAGGAGTGCTATATAAGCAATTTTGCCTACGTTACTCTGTATGCAAATACTCTAGTCGAAACCTTACAATATTGCAGCTAACCTGCAGTGCTTGGTACACAGTATGATACTACCAGAACAAATCCATCATTCCATCCGTATCAAACCCTCTCCTGCCGAGGGCGCTTCTTGTTAGCAAATGAGCATCTGACCGTCTGCGACGAACAAGTGGCTAAGTAGGTGTAGTAGGGAGGTATGCTAGATTTCCATGCTAGTACGTGGAACTTGCCCTGATGTGTCACTTTTCCTGTTAGAACATCTTGTGTTGTTAGCTTGGGGACACCATGCTGGGGAGAGCGCTCCTGACAAACGTCGCAGAACACGAAGGTATGATGAGTCCTGCGTATATCGGCTTGCTTTTCTGTATAAGATCTGTAGGATTCTCACCAAACGTGACCAGGTGCCTTCTCGGGAAATGTCTCAGGCACTGAAGCACCCTGCCGCCAGAACTGGCCGTTAAGGTTGGCGCTCAGCATGCTTGCCACTATTTGCTGCCAAGAATGCACCGTTCAGCAACACCGCGATCTCCATGCCTAGGGATGAGAGCTTTGGTTGATCGTCGGGGTTCGTGCCCCCCGAATGCGAGCGCCTTGAAAAAAATACCAGTAAGCTTTTTGCGGCAGAACCTTCGGTCTGAGAGCCTGCGTTGTTCCAAGAGCAACTATCTTCTCTGATCTAAATGTGATTATGATCTTACTCCATGCCCCATGCTGCTTGCTGCCGAGTACAGCTTTCTCCATGAATCCTCCTCCATGTCCCAAGCTAGCTCAATGACCACAAGTGACCTACCACACGAGGCAGCAGTATGATCCTGATGCTTTATAACACCGCTGCCTGTCAGAGCAGCCATGTTTCCGGCACCAAGATCGTCACCCGTGAAGATAACGACCAACGAGAAATGGCTGTGCACCCTCTCGTCAAGGCAGATATGCTCGACAAGTGTGCTCTTCCCAACCCTCACTGGGCCGGCGATGGGAAGCACGCCAGGCTTTCCATCGCCGGCAGCTTCTGGCCGCAGCAGGAAGTTGATATCGTCTCCTTCTCCATCTGCTGGCCGAATATGACCTTGCTAAGAATCAAGTACGTGCTGTACGGCTGCCGATAGGTGCGAGGGTATCCCTCCAAAAAGACTATGAACTCATCCATGTCACCGATCATCGTCTCAAGGCGGTCGAGCATCTTCACCAGCTTCTTCAAGCTTTCGGCGTCGAGCATGGTATTCTGCATGCTCTCCGAGTTGACGCTGACGGTGAAGGAGAGGAGATGCTTGACTGAACTGAATCAGGCAAGGCAAGAGCGCGCCCACCAGTCACGTCGTTGTCGTTTTTGATAAATCAAGTAGAAATGTGCTTTAGTTTAATGAATTTTGGATTGTAAATGTACTGCAATTATGATAATGATTAATTAAAGTTGTAGAAAAAAATCGAGTTGGCATGTTTATCTCTGAGTCTAGGAAAATTTATATATGCCGGATGGTCCGGCGTTCAGATAGAGTACACGTCGGAGTATTTTAAGCCGAAAGCAAAACTTGATGTACACGCCGAATGGTCTGTCGTTGGGCATCAGTGAACACCAGAGTTTTTCTTGCAGAGAGGATGCAAACCGGCTCTGACGGATTTATATGTGCCGGATGGTCCGACGATGAAGCAATATAAGCACCGGACTAATTTTTCTAGAGAAGATTCAAGAAGCGTTCGAGGCTATTCTGCACGTCGGATGGTCCGATGTGTATATCGGAGGATCATCGGACTATTTCTTGCAGAAGAGAATTCCGGATAGAGGGGTCTGCTGAGTTGCACACGCCATATGGTCCGGCTCAGGAGGAGTGTGCGCCGGATTATCCGGCGTTCACAATTTTTCTGAGATGTGCTTTAAACTGAGGATTTCGATTTGGACTAACTGCAGGTGGAGTTATATGTTGTTAGAGATATATGTTTGCTTGTATTATGTTGTGCAGGCGATAGATGCAACTTGACGGTCGACGGTAAGATGACGGGGACTAAGCGGGGTGCTTGGTGCCAGACGACCGAGGAGGTCAGGCGGAGTTAAGGATGATCCTAGGTGTGCACATGGAAGGTCAAGCAAAACATGAGAAGATGGATGAAGACGTCGTGTTGATAAAGTCAAGAGAAGGGGACGTCGGTACAAGTGACAAGGCGACCCGAGTAATCGGGAGTGGGAGAGACTTATCGGTAGTCAAAATCGCAAGACGAAGTACACATGTAAACATCGAGACGCTTGCTTGAGGTCAAGTAAGTGACAATGAGTCACACTTTGAGAAACGTGCAAGGGATTTCGTTGTAACGATGAAAGTGCACGTTGCAACATCGCAAAGCTTGTGCGTCACAGTCGTCCGATGGATGGATGAGAAAATAGACCAAAATATCCTCGTTGGTAGGTAGGAGTGTACTCCTCGAGAGATGAATATTTTAGGAATAAGTAGGAAACTTAGGGCTTAAGGAATCTAAGCTATAAATAGAGGGGAGGGCTAGTTGAGCCATTTTGAACTAGCCACTTGAGTCATTTGAGTTATTCATATGAGAGCTTTGTATTTAGATTTTTAGAGAATAGGAAGATGAGTGTTTAGTCTATATATTAGGTGAGAGCTATGTGAAAAAATCTTTGTAATCTGATTAAAATAGGACTAACCTCTGCAAGCAATAAAATTTGTATTATTCTTGTGTTTGTATTCACCTCATTCTAGTTTTTCTCTATTGGTTTCCTTGCGAGTTTGTAAGTTTTTCTCTTTTCTGTTGTGTTTTTCGTTCCGATTGTTGAGTTGAAAATTTTTCACCTTGAGAAATTATTCTCGTTGCTAGAGGCATAAAATCTACATACATATGTATACAAGTGGATCTTGAATTCCCTTACCTCTATAGATCATCAACTTGAAAATTTTCTTCTACTGGTGATATTTTCTTGGTTTCGAAGGTTTCTTTCCTCAAGTTACTATCTTTTATAGCAATGACCCGTGAGATGAGTTTTAATAGAATCTATAATTCATATACATCAACCACAGCTATGTGTTTTTCTAGATATTTTCTTAGCAACTCGATTTTCTTCAGTTTTACTTTCGCTATTGATTTTTTAGGTACGTTAGGTGATAAAAAGAGAATAATATACATTTCGAAAAAAATTAATAAGATGTCTATTCATCCTTTTCAATCGTAATTCTCGGTCCTACAGTTTCCATATCCGCTGTACCATGTAGTGGCCCCCGTACATTCCTTGCCTGAGCACATCAAGCTGCTTGAGCATCGCCTGGTTGGTGATGTGCCGCCGCCCCTCGGCCTCCTCGACCGTGGCGTCGATCCGTAACAGCACACGCTGCAGCCGTTGGAGCTTGTGTTCCGCCTGTTCTGGCTGGATCGCCTGTAACTCTGGACCACCATGGACAGGGCTCTGCCCAGGAGGTCGCTCTCGATTGCCGAAAGAAGCGGCTCCATTGCAGGACTGCTCGAGAGGAGAAGCTTGACGGTGCAATGGAGAATGGAGAAGAGAGGAGAACGGGGCAAGGAGTAGTTAACCTCATGTGCATAAGTCTTTGTTTCTTCGCATGTTTGATTGCAACTTCGAAAAATAAGGGCAGAGAAATGCAAATGTGACTGGCCATACTAGATGACTTTGACTCATAGGCCAATCGAGTTTACTGAAATTTCAATCCAAGTGAAATATATCCAATAGCTTCGATTTTAAGCGTCAGACATAAGGGTGCTGGTTTGCATACTTGACGACACGACTCTGGAACACATGAGGTTATGGTTTACATATTCAATGATTTTGTAGCTATTATGTTTTCCTCGAAAGGCAATATATATATCTAGCTCCTTCCTTTTTCCTTTTTGGATTACAACGCTGATGCACACGTGCACACACCATCATACATGCACGCATGCCATATATCCACTAGTACACATCCTATCACACGGCTACAAACAAAACCGTTAAAAAAAATTCACATCTGTGTAGATCATGAACACCCTAACCTTGGTTGGTGAAGTCGTACTCAGGAGCCTCCATCATTCTGCCGAGAGGTGGTTTTCCAATTAGTTTGGACGAACTTCCACAGAAATATCTATATATTTCTTTTTTCATACTTTTTATTTTTCTAAAAAGCCTCCTAGTTAATCGCATGAAATCACCGAACATTTTATTATATGTCGGCCGTACGCCACCCTCCACCGCATCCACCTTCGCCGATGAGGTTTAGTGTTCAAGCGATGTTTAAGGTTCGAGTCTTCAAGAGGGGTTAAGGTTCGAGTTTGGGCGGGAGCAGAACTTAGAGGGAGGGCTGGGCGGCGATTGGACCGGCGGCGGGTGGTGGGTGGTGCCGGAGGTAAGGGGCAACGAAACATAGTGTTTTGGACGCGGCACAGGAAGGGCAAGGCTGCACGCTGTCGGAGGAAAACGAAGAACGGTAGCACCGTTGTTCAATCGAAGAAGATGATGGCACTCAGTTGGATGTGTATCTGACAGCAGGGAATGGTCGAGTCACTTGACAAAGAGACCAAATTTTTATCTTACGGCTATTGGCCTATCTGGTCACCCAAGTTGCGACTTGGTACAGATAACAACATGCATGATCAGAATTCTCCATGGTGTGGTACTGAATGGTTAAAACGTACAAAGCCCGTCAGCCTGACCTAACAACATAAATTCACATCAAATTGAGCCAACGCCGCCGGGTTTGCTTGTTTCTACCCGGCATATGGAGCGACGACGACGGTGTTTGCACCTGCGGCTCACCAAATAGCTGTAGGCTTGTTGTGTGTTAGATCACCATGCCGGGGCTTCAAACTTACCTCGAGGTCTTTCACTTCCACCATGAGCACCTTGGACTGTTATCTTGGAAAGATAATGCTGGGTTGATGAACTCTGTTGGTAGCAACTAAGCTATGAACACAACATGATCAAGTATTAAATTCTGTACGCCAATACCCGGCCGAAACCTTACAAGATTACAGCTAATTATACTAAAAGGATGTAGTGTTTTGCACACAGTGATATGATACAAACAGAACAAGTTAATATCAAACCCTCGCTTGCCGAGAGCGCTTCGTGTTAGCCATTGAGCATCTGACCGTCTGGAACGCACAACTTGCCAAGTAGGTGTAGTAGGGAGGTATGCTAGATCTCCATGCTTCCATGAGGAACTTGTCCTGATGCATGACAATCCTGTTAAAATATCTTGTGCTTGTTAGGTTGGTGACACCATGATGGGGAGAAAGGTTCTGATAAAATGTTGTAGATCACAACGACATTCTGACTCCTGGCCATCCTCCACCTGTACATAGGTTGGTCTTTCTGTATGAGATCTATAGGATGCTCATCAAACATGAGTTGGTGCTTGCTTCTGTAATCTCTCCGGCACTGAAGCTCCCTGCGCCAGAACTGGGTGTTGTTCAGGGCCCTCATCAAGCTTGCCATTACGTTTGCTCCCAAGAACGAACCTTTCAGCAGTGCCGCCATCTCCACGCCTTGGGATGCGAGCTTCGGATGATCGTCAGGGTTGGCGCTTCCAAATGCGAGCACCTTGAAGAAATACCAGTAAGCTTCATGGGGCAGAACCTTCAGACTAAGAGCATGCGTTGTTCCAAGAGCAACTATCTTCTCTGATCGACTTGTGACTATGATCTTGCTCCCATGTCCCATGTTACACGTGGCCGAGGAGTACAACCTTTTCTCCATGTCTCCTCCATGTCCCCGGCAAGTTCCATGACAACGAGTGACCTCCCACTGTGGGAATTGATTTTGACTCTATCCTAACGTACCCTATCAGAGTACAGAATTGATCGAGAGTGCAGGGGGAACTCGTCCCCACCTCTCACGCTCTGATCAGGGGCACAATTAACCTATTGGTTACGATCCTGTTTCACCAGCGCTACTTAAAGGGGGCTAAGGCCGGGTCTCAGGATTGATCCATATCGCAAGACCAACGCACACCCCCTACATTCTAAGCCCTAGACCGATCACGGGAGCGCTGCTGTGGAGCGAAGGCCGCCACCACAGCACCGTCATCGCACTGCGTCATGCCGGCACCGCATCGACCCCATCTACACCGACAGTCTTCAATGTGACCTCTTCACCGACGTGTACACCTACATTGATCTACCTCTGCCTTGAGATTCCACTGCCTCTAATAGCTTCCTCAGGATCAGGTCAATTGCCTAAGACCATGCCCAATGGATTCCCTTCACGACCCAGAATCCCTTCGTGAAGGGATTTTTGTTCCTTTCAGCGCTCCAACGGTTTTCCTTCACGGTTCTCTTCACGAAGGGATTCTCAATGCCATTCCCTTCAGGACGGGATTCTCTCTTCTTTCCCTTTACTAATCCATTTGAAGGGAAGCTGTTGGAGTGAGGGAAAATAAAGAGAATGGGAACGGGGAAGGGAATCAGAAAGAGAACAAAATGAAGGAAAAATGGTTGGGGATGGTCTAACATTTCCACTCTAAATAGGTATTCAATGTCTATGGCTAGGCCTTCATGTCAATTAGATAAGATTAAGTCTAACAATCAGCATCGGAGCCTCCCTAGCCTGGATTGAATCCAATTTGAGCTATTTTGTCTCATGTCAGATAAGTTAGGGCGAATTGATGATGATTAGGACTCTATTGTTGATGAATTAGCACTAATTATTCATGTTCAATGATGCTTTAGCTTATGTTAAAGTGTTTTAGGCTCTATTATGCGCATATGTTCATAAATTAGCCATGCAAAATCAAATTTAGGCTTAATTGATGTAAATTAGGCTGGATCAATGCACATGTTCATGATTTCTGTTGTTTATGTCTCAGGTTAATGTTAATTATACTTGTTTAAGTGATGATTAGCCCTAATTAGTCTCGTATTAGAGCCAATTGATCATGAATTAGTCCTTTCCCATGCATGTATGTGTGTCTCGGTGCTAGTTGTTTTGTTTTGGCTAGGATTTTGGCTCGGATTGGGTAAATTCGGTCTGTGTTTGGGGGTCTTTTTTGGGCTCGGTTAGCACATAGAAGGAGAGGATTCGGGGAAAGTTCTAAACCCTAAAGCAAAACCCTAGGCCATCATTCTCCAAATCCGAAAATCCTGAATTTTTGCACCCCTCCCCCCCAAATCCAAACCCTAAACTAAGATGCGGTGGTTTTACTTATGTTTTCCTCCTTTTGTTACCGGAGCCCCCCTATCGCTTCTCTAGCGAATCCTTGCGGATATCCACATCCCCGTGCGCCATCGCATGCACCTTTTTCACCGGCACAATGTGGCCTTCTAGGGAGCCATCGCGGGGCCAATCGACGGAGGCACCGCGACTTCGGTCGCACCTGCGCTCCGGCGAGTGGGCCTGTGGTAGCGTTGCTCCTTCGCTTCGCTCCAGTCTGTCGCCCTCTGTTGCTCCCTTCCTCTTGCTCTTGGTCGGATGTGTTTTCTTTCTCGGGGGGGGGGGGGGTGAGGAACGAATGGGGGCTAGGGTTCTGGGGGGAGGGCGTCGTGGTTTTTGACCCTGTGAGAAGCATGATGAGCCATATGATTTGATCCAACTCCATAGGATTTGATCCAACAGCTGAAAACGCATCCCGGCACTCCTTCGGGCCGGCACTACATCTCTAGGCTGCATGCGCATCTGCAAGTGCTATTTTGGGCCAGGAGCTAGGTCATTCCCAGCGTGTTTAGGCCGTCGCTAGTGTTGCGAGCAGCGTGTGAGCGCGCGTTTTGCGCTTGGACTGAGCGGGCGCCCTTGGTCGGGATTTTGGGTGCGCAGCTGGCTGGGCTATTTTAAAGGATTTTTGGGCCTTTTTCACTTTAAGCGGTTTTAATGTATTTTTGATTTATGCACTATTTTTTCAGTGAATATGGCCCAAATTAATGATGTTTACTGAACAAAAATTATGATTAATTCTCTAAATGAATTGGAACCAATGGGAAGATTTTTTTGAAGGATTTTACATAGGTTCATAATTACTTTTAACTAACGTTGATTGTAATTATGTGCTATTTATGTGTTTATTTAAATTCTTTTCCATTTTTCTATCCAACAGTGATGCTGATTGGAGTTTAATTCTGCCTGATTTTATGTAGGGTTATTTTCATGTAAATTATTTTTTTATGATAATTACCTAATCTGACCTAAATTTTCTCTCCAGCTCTTAGCGCTTCCTTTGTTGCCGTCGCAATTGACATCATAGATCAGCTCATGGGAAACAACTTTCTTGCTTGAAAGCTAAAGTGACGGTTGTCCTTGGCATTCTAGACCTGGACTATGCACGCAGGGTTGATGCTCCCACAACTGTTGTCATTGGCGTGGAGAATTATGATGAACTAAAAAAAATATGATGCAATTGCTAAGAAGTGAGAACGGTCCAACCACGTGTCACTAATGATAATGAAAAAGTCTATCTCACAGGATATAAAGGGAGTAATCCCTAACTCAAATACAACTAAGATGTACTTGGCATCTGTGGAGGAGTAATTTGAAGGCACCTCTAAGGTTTATGCCAGTACACTCGTTCAGAAATTCTTGAACACTAATTATAATAGTTCTAGCAGCATAAAAGAGCACATGATGATGATGACAGATATGGCTGCTGTCAGAGGATGAACTTCTCAAGCGGGGATCCTGAGGGACCCCATTTGAGATTCGGTCGAGGGGCTGATTCTGGATCTACCTTGTACGTGGATTTAATGCGAATATGTGAGATCTAGGCGGGACGGATGATCATCAGCTAGTGAGAGTAAATGCTCAAGGGATTTTTAGACAGGTTCAGACCGCACGGAGCGTAATACCCTACTCTTGTGTGTATGCTATTAATGCTCTGGAAATGCCTTTCTCTGGACCTCTGTGTTATAAGGTTTTTTTTATCTAAGTCTAGAGCTTCGGTCTTGCTTCGAGCTTGGTGACCCTCTGCTTAGCTTCTAGGACTTGTTCTAACTTGTTCTTCTCCGGGGTGCACCCTTCCCCTTTTATCTTGTTGGGGGAGGCTTGGCGTGCCCAGAAAGGGGGGCACGGGTTCCTATGAGCCATAAATAGAAAGCAACCATCATGGGTCCGCAGTTTGATGTTACAGGGGTTGAAAATGCACCTTCGGTCGGTCTTGTCACCCATTACGCCTGGCTTTAGCAGGTGCAAGGGGGCCCATCGGGCAGCCGCCGAACAACCCCGCATGCCCGCTCGGTCAGAGCAGGTCTGACACAGCAGGGGGGCAGGCGATATGCCTCGAGCCCAATGACGATATCTTCAAGCCCCGCAGAGTGACGCGTGATGGGATCCATCGCATTAAATATCCCCACGCCCCTGCCAAGCGGTGGTAAGGGCTGACGTACTCAGTACAACAGGCGTGGGGGGGAGTGGTTGGAAGTGACAGGCCACACTCCCTCTTAAATGCAACATCGTATCTTCCACCGATTGACACCTCACTGTTGAGCCCTTGTGGGGTCCACCGGTAAGGGGCTTCTCAGGTCCTCGGGGAACTCTGGGTGCTCGGGGGGGCACTGTTCATGGCCTCGAGCGCCCTCTCCTGGATATGTTTCTTCTCGGATCCTCGGAGAATTCCGGATGCTCGGGGACCACTATTCATGGCCCCGAGCGCTCTCTCCTAGAACTGGCACTTCTCGGCCCTCGAGGAACTACGGGTACTCGGGGATCACTGTTCATGGCCCTGAGCGCCCTCCCCCGGAACTGGCACTTCTCGGTCCTCGGGGAGATAGTCCCCGAGGGAAGGCGCCACGTGGTATTCTGCCGTTCTGGCCTCGGGACTCGGGGACACCTGGTTCCCATATCACCGATAGCTGCCAAACTCAAGGGCATGGATATGAAAATCTCTGAGGGTTTTCTTGTCTACTTCATTACGACATATCTCCCTCCTAAGTTTTTTTCTTTTAAGATCAACTACCACACTCAGAAGGAGAAATTGACCATGAACGACTTGATCACAATGTGTGTCCAAGAGGAGGAGAGGCTAAGGGCTGAAAAAAAAACTTTGTGAATCAAGTTAGCAGCCCCAACAAAAGAAAATTTCAAGTGGACTTTAAGTATAAGAAGAAGTCGTATTTTGTCGCCAAACATGACAAGGTAGTGCAGAGGACGCCCAAGGCACCTGCTCCTGCCACTCAAGAACTTGAGGATGACAGATGCCACTTCTGCCATAAGAAGGGACACTATCCGAGAGACTGCATTGGTTTCCTGAAGTAACTCACAAGAAGGGTAATAACTTAATAATGTTTATTGATGAGTCTCTTTATGTTGATTTCTCCCTTAATTCCTAGTGGGTTGACTCATGTGCCAATGTGTATGTTACAAAATCCTTACAAGGATTCCTTACCATGAGAATACCAAGAAGGGGGGAGCAAAGTCTTAGAGTGACCAATTAAAAGGAAGCTGAAGTTGAAGCTGTTAGATCCATTCCATTAGTTCTTTATAGTAGCTTTACTCTTAGGCTTAATAATGTTGTTTATGTTCCTTACATGAGGAAGAATCTCATTTTAGTGTCAATGTTAGATGATGATGATTTTCATTGTAATTTTGGAGATAATAAGTATGTCATTAAGTTTAATTCAGATGTTATTGGTCTTGCCATCCGATAAGACAAACTATATATGCTTCATCTGAATGAATCCTCTGTGTCTTTGAATGTCTATGGTGTAAATCATAAGATAAAGATAAGTGCAGATAATGAGACTTCTTCAAAACCGTGACATTGTCGTTTAGGCCACATTTTGAGGGGGAGAATGGAACATCTCATTAGGGAAAAGATTCTCCAACCCTTAGACTTCTCCGACTCTAACCACTGCATAAATTGTATTAAAGAAAAATACGTTACGCAAATAAAGAAGGGGGCACTCGAAGCACAAGACTTAGAATTAATTCACATGGACATCTGTGGTCCTTTTCCTGTGACATCGGTGGATAGTTTTGATTCATTTATTAACTTCACTGATGATTTCTCCCGTTACGGCTATATCTACCCCATTAAGGATTGATTTGAGTCTCCTGATAAATACAAGATATTTAAGACTAGGTAGAAAATCAGCACAACATAAAGACTAAAGTGGTGAGATCAAATCGATGATGAGAGTATTATTGGAGACATGCTCCTTACGGGTAAATTCCTGATCCCTTTGCCAGATTTCTTCAAGAAAATGACATAGTAGCTCAATATTCTACACCTGATGAACCTCAGCAAAATAGGGTAGCTGAGAGACTCAACAACACGCTTATGGATATAGTTGCTAAGTATGATCAGTTATTCTAGTGTACCAGTTGGATTATGGATAAACACACTTAAGATAGTTGTGCACATTTTTAATCGGGCTCCTAGTAAATCAGTTCCAAAAACTTTTTCTAAATTATGGACTGGGAGAAAATCGAGCTTGAAGTATTTACATGTGTGGGGCTATGCAGCTAAAGCTAAAGTATTTAATCCATATATTGGAAAATTAGATCTAAGACAGTTAATCGTTACTTTATCGGGTATCCTGAAAGATCGAAAGAGTATCGTTTTTACTGTCCAGACAGGATCACTAAGTTTGTAGAAATAAGATACACTGTATTTCTTGAGAACAGGGATCTGGAGACCAAGGAAGTTGATCTCGAGGAGAATAGGGTTTATGTTCATGCACTGCTAATCCAAGAGCCCTACGCCCCATTGCTCCAGGTGGTTGCACCTTCAGTAGAAACAAATGTCAGCGCACCCCATGTTGAGGTCTCTAAAATTCCTAACAATGCAGCTAATGATGAGCCTCAACAATCCCTTACAGTACCCAGTCTTGGTCCTGCTATGCCTAATAAACCGATCAAGAGATCACGGTGTGACAAAAAACCTGCCATCTCGATTGATTGTGTTGTCTATATGAATAAGGATGTTAATGATATAGGAAAGGTAGAAGATCCCAACTCGTATAAAGAGGCCGTGATGAGTGTGCATTCGCCTAAGTGGCTCAATACCATGAAGGTCAAATTGAAGTCTATGAGCGATAATGGTATGTGGGACCTAGTAGAAATCTCTAATGGAACCAAAATAGTAGGTTATAAATGGGTTTACAAAACAAAGCATGACTCTAAGGAAAACATCGAAAGGTTTAAAGTGAGAATCGTAGCAAAAGGCTTCTCGCAAAGCGAAGGGATTGACTATAATGAAGCTTTCTGTATTGTATCAAGTAAAGACTATTTAAGAATAATTATGGTGTTTATGGCTTATTATAATTTAGAGTTGCATCAGATGGACGTAAAGACGATATTACTTAACGGTAACTTGAAAGAAAATATTTACACGGCTCAACCGGAAGGTTTTGTCGTGGAAGGTAAGGAACATATAGGATGTCGCCTTAAGAAATCTATTTATTGCCTAAAGCAAGTGTTTAGGTAGTGGTATCTTAAGTTTGATAAAGTTATTAGAAATTTTGGCTCTAAGGAAATTAAAGTTGATAACTGCATTTATGTAAAGTTTGAAGGGGGGAAATTCACCATTTTAGTTCTTTATATGGATGATATCTTATTGGCCAGCAGTGATAAGGATATACTGTTTGAGACCAACAGATTTTTGTCCTTTAGTTTTTATATGAAGGATCTTGGTGAAGTTTCTTACGTTCTTGGCATTGAGGTACACCGAGACCAGTCCGAATAAGTATTAGGTTAGTCTCAAAAGGTATACATTAACATATTACTGAAGAAATACAATATGCATAAGTGCTTTGTCACGACTGCTCCTTATGTTAAGGGCGATAAGTTTGGGACATTTCAATGTATGAGGAACTAATATGAAGCTGATCAGATAATATCTGATCCTTATACTTCAATTGTTAGAAGCATTATGTATGCTCAAGTATGTATACACCCTGATATAGCTTTCGTTACCGGGATGCTTGGCATATATCAATCAAATCCAGAACTGGACCACTGGAAAGTTGTTAAAAAAGTCCTTCGCTAACTGCAAGATGCTAAGCACTACATCTCATTTTTAGAGAATCAGATAGCCTTGAAGTTGTTAGTTATTTGGATATAGACTTTGTAGGGTGTGTGGATATTAAGAAATCCATATCAGGTTATATCTTCACCCTCATAAGAGGATTTATTGTGTGAAAAAGTTCCAAATAAACACTTATAACATTATCAATGATGCAAGCTGAGTTTATAGCATGTTATGAGGCTATCGGGCAGATTGTATGGCTAAAGAACTTTATCCCGGGATTGAGAGTAGTAGACATCATTTCAAAAACCACTTAAGTTATACTGCGATAATCAACCCGTAGTTTTCTAATAGTAACAACAAGTCGAGTGGTGCTGCCAAACATATTGACATTAAGTATTATATTATGAAAGATAAAATCCAGGATTAAACAATCAGTGTCAAGCATATAAACACTAAGTCAATACTTATATATCCACTCATTAAAAGCTTACCACCCTATATTTTTTGTGATCATATTGCCGATATGGGGTTATTGGAAAGTCTATGATTTCAGATAAGATGACCATAAAGAAAACCAACTCTCACTAAGTATAACAAATTTCTATTTCGAGATAGAGTGGTATACTATAGGTATTTAGATTTCGGTGGTATTTCATTAACCATTGTAATGCTTTGTCTTGATGTGTTGTTTTATTGAGAGTGAGCTTATGATGTTAGCCTTACGATCAAGGAGGAGAATGTTAAAATCGATCTCTGCTCTATCCTAATGTATCCTAATAGAATACAGAATTGAGTGAAAGTCCAAGGGGAGCTCATCCCCACCTCTCGCGCCTTGATCGGGGGCGCAGCCAACCTATTAGTTGCAGTCCTGTTCCACTAGCGTGGGGGCTAAGGTTGGGGTCTTGGGATTGATCTATATTGTGAGACCAACACACACCCCTACATCCTAATCCCTAGACCGATCATGAGAAGCAGTGCAGTGGAGCGAAGGCCACCGCCACAGCACCACCGTCACACTGCGTCACTCGGCACCGCATCGACCCATCTACACCGACGATCTTCACTGCGACCTCTTCACTAACATGTACATCTACATTGATCTATCTCTGCCCCAACACTCCACCGACCTCTAATGGCTTCCTCAGGATCAGATCAGCCGTCTAATATTTCCGCTATAACAGGTATTCAATGTCCAGTACTAGGCCTGCATATCAGTTAAATAAGATTAAGTCTAGCACCCACACGAGGGAGCAGTAAGACCTCGATGCTTGATCACACCACGCTTTCTCAGAGCACCATGTTTCCAGCACCAAGATCGTTACCGGTGAAAACAATCAACGAGAGTGACCACGCAGGGACATGAACACAAGGGTAGTTGATTCCCTTTACATGCATATTCAGTAAATTTGTAGCTAGCTACGGCCATGCCTCAATGCTAATGTGATCAAGTACGTTATTCTGTAAGCAAATACTCTAGTCGAAAGCTTACAAGATTAGTCGAAACTTACAAGATTAGTCGAAATTACAAGATTACAGCTAACAGTATCGTTTGGTACACAGTATGATACTACCCGAACAAATACAGAACATATCAAACCCTTGGCTTCCGAGGGCGCTTCTTGTTGACCGTCGAGCATTCGGCCGTCTGCGACACACAACTGGCTAAGTAGGTGTAGTAGGGAGGTATTCTAGATCTCCATGATACCATGCAGAACTTGCCCTGGTGTGTAACACGTCCTGTTAGAATGTCCTGTGCTGTTAGCTTGGGGACACCATCACCATGCTGGGGAGAGCGCTTCTCATAAACTTTGCAGATTTTAACAACATGTCGAGTCCTGGCCATCCTCCATATGTATACTGGCTGGTCTCTCCGTAGAAGATCTGTAGGATCCTCACCAAACATGAGCAGGTGCTTGCTTCTGAAATCTCTCAAGCACTGAAGCACCCTGCGCCAGAACTGGGCGTTAAAATTGGTTCTCATCAAGCTTCCCACTACGTTTGCTCCCAAGAACGAACCGTTCAGCAGCACCGCGATCTCCATGCCTAGGGATGCGAGCTTCGGTTGATCGTCGGGGTTTGTGCTCCAGAATGCGAGCGCCTTGAAAAAATACCAGTAAGCTTCTTGCGGCAGAACCTTCAGTCTGAGAGCCTGCGTTGTTCCAAGAGCAACTATCTTCTCTGCTCTACTTGTGATTATGATCTTGCTCCCATGCCCCATGCTGCTTGCTGCCGAGGAGTACAGCTTTCTCCATGTATCCTCCTCCATGTCCCAAGCTAGCTCAATGACCACAAGTGACCTTCCACACGAGGGAGCAGTGCGAGTTTGATGCTTGATCACACCACTGCCTTTTAGAGCGGCAAGGCTTCCAGCATCATCTCCGGTGAAGAGAACAATAGAGGAGAAGTAGCCGCGCACCCTCTCGTCAAGGCAAACATGCTCTACGAGCGTGCTCTTCCCGACCCTCGCCACGCCGACGATCGGAAGCACCCCAGGATTTCCGTTGCTGGCGCCTTCTGGCTGGAGCAGAAAGTTGATGATCGTCTCCTTCTCCATCTGCCGACCGAACATGACCTTGTCAAGCATCAAGTACGCGTTGTACGGCTGCCAGCAGATGCGAGGGTATCCCTCCAAGAACATGGCGAACTCCTCCACATCACCGATCATCTTCTCGAGGCCGTCGAGCATCTTCTCAAGCTTTTTCACGCTCTCGGCGTCGATCACAGCGGTTTGCATGTTCTCTGAGTTACCACTAACGGGAAAGGAGAGGAGGCGCTTGGCTGAACTGAATCGAGGCAAGGGGACAGCGCGGCCACCACTCACCTCTTCGTCGCCTCCATGGCCTCTGTACCTGAAGGTGTCGAGCATGTAGTGGCCGCCGTACATGCCTTGCCTAAGCATCTCAAGCTGCCGGAGCATCGCCTGGTTGGTGATGTGCCGCCCCTCGGCCTCTTCGACCGTGGCGGCGATCCGGAGCAGCACGCGCTGTAGCCGCTGGAGCTTTTGCTCTGTCTCTTCTGCCTTGCACCGTCTGTACTTTTGGATGACCATGTACAAGGCTCTGCTGAGGACATCGGTAGCTATTGCCGAAAGAAGGAGCTCCATTGCAGGACTCCTCGAGAGGAGAAGGCTGACGGAGCAATGGACAAGGGATGAGGACGGGCCAAGGAGTGGTAAGTGGTTCATGTGCAAAGTTATTTGCTTCTGCACATGTTTGGCTGCAACTTTGAATATAAAGACAGTGAAATGCAAATGTGACTGGCCATACTAAATGGCATCGAGTTATCGGTCAATCAAACCTACTGAAATTTTAATCCAATTGGAATATATCTAAAAATTTCGGTTATAAGCGTCGGACATAAGGGTCCTGGTCTGCTTATTTGACACGACTATGCCAACTTGGGTAGAAAAAAATGGCAATCACGTACTAGTAAAAGAACAACGTCGACGAAACAAGAGGCGGTCCACATAACTCATTAGCCCTTAATTAGTACAAAGACTTTTAGACGAATATACTGTATCTTAATAATCTTCCAGTCGCTGGAATTCACACCCCTATTTAGATTCCCCCGCAATTCTGGGGATTATTTATTTAAAAAACGGGAAAATTTAAAAACACAGAGGACGATGGAAAATTTGGTTTTTATATTTTTCTCTCCCGGTTTAAACAAAAATAAGGCCGTTTTGTACAAAATTTGTAAAACCGGAATATAATTATTTTTTGCTGGAAATATTTAAGAAATATGCTGATAAATTTTTATTTATGGCAATCATATTTTTTGTGTAGTAAAAACCGTAACAATCAACAACCATATGAAAGAAAACAATTGAAAAACATACAATGATACCGAAAATAATTCTATATAAAACCATAATAACCCATTGACATTTTAAAAAAAATGGACAAGAATTGTTACCGGAAGGTTAATGTAGAAAAACCTTATAGACGGAATATACTTTAGTAATAACCGGAGTATCTTAAAAAAATCTGTTCAAAATCACGAAAAATAAAAACCAGATTTACTGAAGTAATAACCGAATTTATTTGATTAATAAATAGTAAAATAAAAAATGTAAATAAATGAACATTATTGAAATCAGAAATCTCTATACATACAGCTGTAATTTTGCCGCAACACTTGAGCACGAAATGATAATTAATATTCGGTATACAAATTCTGGCTAATCAAAACCTAGGTTCGCTAATAGATTTTTCCAGATGTTCATGCAACAAAAGAAAAGAAGTACAATTTATTCTCACAACTCTTCATCAATCATGAAATCTTCAAAATCAGATTCATGTTCAGATATTCTCGAAGTGACGTGAAGATCTTCATCGAGGGAACGCCTTGGCACTTTCATAGGTTCCTTTTTCTTTTTTGTTCCACTACCTTAGGCCTCCCTTTTTTTCTAACCTCCACAAGCTTAGCAATTCTCTCAAATTTTTTTTGGATTTTGAGGGTAGCTTGTGAAGTTGTGGCCTATTGCTACACCATAAATACAACAATTCTGACTACATAATTTTGGACCATTTGCACCTAAAGTTTGCACCTCACCTTTTTTCATTGTTCTGCCCTTTATCTTTGCCTTGGGAGGTGGTACTCGACTGATAACATCTGCGAGAGGGTGAATTGAGGTACTGATGGATTTTTGCACCACATTTGAAGCCACTTGATTTACGTCGGCACATTTTGCAACATCATTACTTCCACTAGTAACTGATGTTGAGCTTTGCATGGTATCTACAGGAATTTTGTCCAGCTATTTTCAAAGCGCCAATAATACATTAGTAGCTCTATCACTAGCTATTTGTTATCCGATACCTCCACGGACACATGCTAATTCCAATGTAAGCAAAGAATTATGATGCAGATGCTCCGTTTTTCCATCTGAACCATCACACCTCTCGTCGTAAGTGACATATGATTTTTCTTTCCTCACGTTCCTGGTGTACCTTCTCAGCACATACTTTGACAGTATACTCTCGACTTGGCACTACATAAACACGCATAGTAAATGTACGCAAAAAAGACCTAAAATTATTGTTAAACTAACTCAATTTTGTTTAAAAATGATAACCATTAATAAACTTTGCAAACAATCATTCATGATAATAGACTTTGCAAACGCTTACATATGAAACTAAGACTTAATTAAATCAAATGATTAAAACATTATAACATTAAAGCTCATTTCTTTATTTTTCTTTTTATCCTTAAATTACCTCTTATCCAACTGAAGTATCATACGACTGGGTACAGCAAATACCTCAAGGTTTCAAGACACATGTTCGTATTGTATTATATTTTAGCACAAGAAACTTGATTTCTCAAAATTGTTCTAATTTGCATACATTATCGAGTTTTCATATGATTAAATTAAGTAGTATCTTTGTGACACAAGAAACACATATTCCCCTAAGGTTTTATCATGAGCTAAATATTTGAAAAAGACAAAAAAATATGATACAATATTCCCCAATCCACTATCTTGAATAAGAAATCTAAAATAAGATATTCATCAAACTAGTCTTAATACAAGCATTGATTAAGCCAAAGCAATTACGAATATGCTGATCAAGAATATAACATTTCATAGTCTATATGATTCATAAAATTGTCAAATTTCATCTTTAGAAAAGCTAACTTGTTCAAAATATTTCATGCCAAAGCATTAAGATGAGCCTAAGATTAAAAGCTTACTCCGCACAACTACCAACTTAGTCCTAATTCGTGTCTAGCAACAGAAAATACTGAAAACATACAAGTCAAAGCTCAACTACTATATTTATCTTACATGATAAGATGCAAAGCAATGCAATAAAAGCAAGATAGAGTATGTACAAAAATAACCCCTCTCACATAATGCCATATGGATGACACACTCCTAGCTCACCTCTCAAATAGGCAAATCTAGTTGCATCTAGATGCTTGATAAAGATATCGGTTAGCTGATGTTAGGTATTTATGTAGCTCAACTTAATGTCTCTATTCTCATTGCAGTCTTGTAAGAAGTTGAATCTCACATCTATGTATTTAGTTCTGGAGTGTTGAATTGGGTATTTGCAAGGCTTATGGCATTAGTGTTGTCGCACAAAACTGACACACTCTTGAAATCTAACTAATAATCTCTCAAAGTAGCAAACACCCACAAAATTTATGAACAATAACTAGTTGCAGGTACATATTCAACTTCAACAGCAGACTGTGCAACTCTAGACTGCTTGCGGGAAGACCAACACCAAGAGAAATACCCCAAAAATGACAAGTATCGGAGGTACTCTTCTTGTCAATTCTACAGCCAGTAAAATTCGCATACAAAAATCTTGAAGAGAAAGAGAAGAAGAGACAGAAAATCAAAGACTATACTCGAGAGTGTGCTTAAGGTACCTTAGAATACGTTTCACCGCTTGGCGGTGAGACATCTTTGGTGATGCCTGGAAGCGAGCACACAAATAGATGACGAAGTGGATATCAGGTCTTGTTGCTGTCAGGTACAAGAGGGTGCCAATCATGCTTATGTACTCTCGCTGATCCACCTCCTCTCCATCTTCATCTGGAGTGAGAACGGTCGAGGTAACCATTGGTGTCGCCAAAGGATTAGCATCGCTCATGTTGAACTTCTTCAGCAAATCATTGGTGTACTTTATCTGGTGGACGAAGATACATTGCTTGCATTGCTTGATTTATAGTCCAAAGAAGAAGTTGAGGTCACCCATCATCGATATCTTGAACTCCCTGCTTATAGTTTTTGCAAACTTGACTACAAGTGCATGAAAAGAGCCACCAAAAATGATATCATCCACGTATATCTGAACAAGTAGAAAATTTTTGCATTGCCTAAAAGTAAACAAGGTTTTATCCACTAACCCTATCGCATATCTATATCCAAGCAAGAAAGACTTAAGCTTATTAGACCAAGCTCTCGGTGCATGCTTAAGTCCATCCAAAGATTCACCGGGTTCTTACACAAATATTTGATATTCTTGGTTGTATATGTTTTGACGTCTAGCCTTAATCTGATTATTGCCTTCATTAAAGACACTCAGAGTAAACCAGATTTCCCAAACAGTACAGAGGTGCTAGACCCTGATAAACTCATTCTGACTCAGGCTTGTGAGCAAAATATTTCTAGTATTATTGTTAGCCTTATACTGTTCGATTTGAACATAAGTCATACGAACAGCAGGGATTTCATAGTTGGATTCAACTATTTCCTAAATTGCACTTTCTTAACTTAAGAGATAAGACTTTATGCGCACCTTCTAGTACGAAAAATCTCGATCGTCAAATAGTAGAATCTTTTCACTTATCTCCATTATCGGCTACTGATCACACAGCCAATTAAGGTTAACAAATGATCAAATCAATTTTGATACTAATTATAGGACCGAGATTGACGACTAGATGAAGGTGAATAGACGTCTCACCAAATTCTTTTGAATCGGATGATCTTCTCCTTTATTCCACCCAACGCACTCAAAAAATTAAGTAGAAGGAAATAGAGAGAAACAGAGAAAAGAACTGATAACATGTGACTATATGGATGAGATATGGACACAAGATTCTATTTAAAACTATTACATGATCTTAATCGAAAAAACTCCCAACTTTGAAACATACTCAAAAAGATTGTCACGGGTGAAAAAACTCTCTAAATTGATGAACTCAAATTTATACTATAGTACGCGTATTTTATGCCATACAGAGCAAACCTAGAATTTGAGATCCCTAATGATAGAGGCTACATCCACCTCCACTAACCACCCAAGGAAAAAGCTTGGTCCTCGCCAGCAAGAAGTGATTAACTTCATGTGGACTGGTCTTTGCTTCTGCCCATGTTTGACTGGAACTTCGAAAAGAAGGGTAGAGAAAGGCATATGTCAATCGAGCCTACTGAAGACGCAAATGTTTCCACGATGTCGCTGTCCTGTGTTAATAGACCAGTGCTTCTTGCTGCCAGTTGTTGATTGGATTTTGGACGAGGTCTATGTAGGATTGTGCCAGTTTGCGTGTGCAATTTCTACGATTGTCAACAGAGAACATGTCTCCATAATCTAAAGTCTGTCTGGTAAGTTCATGCAGGACGAGGAAGAGTTCAACGGCGACAAATGTGATGCGTTCTTTGACGTTTCTGGAGGTATGATCGTCCGTTCCCACACCGTACATCGGTGATCACCAGCATACAAAACATGTTCAGGATCTAATATACAGATTTTTTTCCCCTATAGAAGGCTTGTCGCAGCATCTGGGCACTAAATTGCAAGTCTGACTCTGACTAATCTGATGCTAGGACACGAGTAGTGGAGGAGGGGATCTTTGCTTACCAGTCGCCCGGACAACGACGGAGTGGATGCGCCGTCGAAAGGTGCGCGACCCGTGGCAGGGAAGCCCCGCCACCACAAAGCGGGCGCCATCGGCAGCGTGGAAGGTAGAGCTCAGGTACTCAGGTGGGGACGCGCGGACCGGCGCAGCACGTGAGATCTGCGCGCAGCCCCGCGGCAGCTACGCCGGTCACGCGGGCGAGCTCCAGCGCGCGGACCGAGAGACAGAGCTGGAGGGCCTCCGCCCGCGGAAGCACCCGGCGCCGCGACCACCACCCAGCCGCAAGCACCCGCGCCACGCGGCCGCCGACGCCGGTGAAGCTCCCAGGCATCGCGGACGGAGGGGAGCCTTGGACGGAGCGAGGAGAGCGAGACAGAGACCGAGGGATTTGGACCCATGGTTGGACTTATTTGGGCTGATGGGGCGAGTATTTTCGAGTTTTTTTATTAAAAATTTAAATAAATAGGCTTCTCGTGACAATATTTGTAAAAATAATGCGTCTACCACCCTCTGAAAAAACTGATGAGGCTAATCACCCTATCAGAGGACGGGTGGGAGGAATCCCCGCGCCAACCACTATTACCGTTCTTTAAGAGGGCGGTTAGGCCCCTTACCACCCTCTCAGGGGGCGGTAAGGAAGCCAGTCCGGCCCCCTTCCGCTCCTCCCTCCTCTATATAAACCTATGAGTTGAGAGAAAATTCTCATTTTATTCTGAAAAAAGAGAAAGGGAGAGGAGGGAGACAGCACGACGAAGCCTTACTGTTTTCGATCAGCGGATTTTGAAGGGCATTTACCGATAATTTTTTATACTCATATTTTTATTAGTAAGTAAAGTACCACTAGATCTAGAGTTTAACGGTATGACCTCGGATTTAGGGTTTTCCTAATGCTGTATTTTGTAGTATATTGTCTTTATTAATTACGACATGGTAGGATAGCCATTAGATGTATAGTAATATTTATAGTATGGTAGTTTCGAATATCTATATTGTACAGAATAATGATGTAAGTAATAATTGTATGTTAGTTTGCTTAGGGGCAAAGACCCTATTGTTAGGCGATAATTGGTGTCGGAAATTTTTTTAGTTTCGATAATCAGAAATATAGTTTGTCAGTCTTAACATTGGATATATTTTCGGATGTTTACAGGGATGACAAATAAATTATATTTTCATATATATTATGATGAAGATCAAATTAGTTATAGTCATAACAGTGTAGATCTCTCTGGGTTTCGGCATGTCATCAAGTGTCTTAGTAAAGCCAATGAGATGACCATAGTGGGTGTGTGCAAGTGGCCGATGCGTCATGTTCAACTGGATTCGTAGCAACATGATCTTAAGCTACTTTGGCGAGCTCATCCCGATCAATACGACATCTACTTGGAGGCAGTATGTAGATATATTATGTGACCGTAAGCTCCCTCTGTTTTTGTTAGCTGAGGCGTACCAGAAGGATCCAACAGAGGCAAACTCTGTGGAAGCAGTAGCAGAAACAAATTAGACAATGGTAGATGAATCAGACCCGGTAAATGTCGGGGCCAGGAAAGATGTTGGGGTATGCCTAAGATGCAACCGAGGGGTGTAGCCGATAAGGGGGAGCATATCCCTAGCATAACTGAAGAGATGGAGTTGGAGGATCAAGAGCTGGAGAAAGCTGTTGCCGATGAGGATTCATTCAATGAGGAGGGAAATGCTCATGTTCCTGCAGAGTGGGGGAATTAAGAATTTTCGAAGCTGGTGGTTAGTGAGGCTGATCAGACACCGTGGGAGTATTATGAGAATGAGGTGTCTCAGGGTGCTATGTACCAAACTAAGGAGTCTGTTATTGATGCAGTTAAATTCTGGTCGCTGTCTCTTCGGAGGCAATTCAAGGTTGTGAAGTCGAGTAAAAGGGAGTACGATGTGAAGTGTTTGGTGCCTGAATATCCTTGGCGGGTGCACGCATTCAGGGGAAGTAGGTTGACTACTGGCAGTGCTCAATAGTCAGGGAGCATAATTGTCACATTGAAGAAACAGAGTTCTCCAACTGGAACCTGTCATCTGTTTTTATTACCAATGTTATGTATGGGGAGATTATAGATAACCTGAAGTATGAGTCACGATCAATAATCTGTGCTATTGAGCAAATGTTCCAGTATACAATAAACTACGCGAAAGCATGCAGGGCTAAATAGAAGGCTATTGAGATGAGATTCGGGACATATGAAGATTCATATCACAATCTATCGCGTCAATTAGCCACAATATGTGCAAGAAACCCTGAAAGTTACTATGACGTCAAGCATTACTACTCAACTAATGTGGAGTACAGTGGGAAATGAGTATTGCAGCGTGCTTTCTTTGCATTCGCAGCAACCATCAAATCATTTAGGCACCGTCGACCCATCATTTGCCTGGATGGGACGTTCCTCATTGGAAAGTATAAAAGACAGATATTTTCTGCAATTGGGATCGATGGGAACAACTAAGTCCTGCCACTGGGATTTGCCTTTGTGGAGAGTGAGAATGGGGATAGCTGGTATTGGTTCCTTGAGCGGGTGAAGCATGCTATCGTTCTGGACCGGTCAATTGTTTGTTTGATTCATGATAGACATGCGGGGTTGTTGCAGGCTTTGCTAGATATGCAATATGGAGTGTTCGATGGTGTGTTACAGTAAAATGGCCCGATTTGAAGAGCAGGTGGTGCATGTGCCATATGGGTGCGAACTTTTACAGACAGTTCAAAAACAAGGACTTGATGAAGCTTTTCAAGAAATTGTGCAATCAAAACCAGCAAAGAAAGTTCAATGCCCTATAGACAAGACTAGATGAACTAACCATGAAACAGACAGCTGAGGTAGCAGCCACAGGTGATGAACCGATAGCTCTTAGACCTCTCCCAACATATACTCCTCAGATAGTAAGAAGGTCAAGGTCAACTATTAAGAACTTTTTGCACTGGAAACGTAATGAGCCAAATGAAAAATAGAATTTGTTGTATGATAGTGGTGGGGCAAGGTATGAGATAATGACAACAAATCTTGCCGAGGTCTATAACTGGGTCATGCGGGGTATGAGGTCCCTCCCACTTGTTGGAATTGTAGAAGGTATTATGCATGGGACTTACAGATATTTTATTGATCGGTACGCAGTTGCTTCGAAGGCAATGGAAGATAACCGTATGCTTTATGGATGGATGCTATGTGAGTACATAGAGAAGTCCACAAAGAAGGCACACATGCACCACGCTAATTAAGAGGAGACTATGGAGCACAGGTTCAATGTCCTGTGCCGGGATAGGGGTCATAGGAGTGGAAGACGTGAGGTTCATATGTAAGAGTGTGTGCTTAGGAGTGGGTCATGCATTTGTTTGTGCTAGAAGCCACAATTACTTCACAGGCCGTGTACACACGTCATAGCTGTATGTGCGGAGCATAATATGCTTCCCAGGAAATATGTTTCTAAGTACTTAATGAAGGATCAGATACTGAACACCTGGAATCATGAGTTGTATGGCTACAATATTGTTGATACATTTACAAGTAATCCAGATCTCTCACGAATCTATGTGGCAGATTTCGAAAGGATGAAGAACGCACCGGGACATCGACAAACTCGCCGAATTTGCAACGATATGGATGAATCCGAGGCGGGTCCAAGGGTGAAGTGATGCAGCCAGTGCAATGAAACAGGTCACACGTACAAGTATTATCCGAAAAATGCACCTGTTGTGTAAGTGGGTGCATGGCCACGGTTTAATGTAAATGTATTTAGTGTACCTTGCTATTATATTTGTACGGTAATAGCCTTAGTTCCCTATGTTGCATTTGGACCTTACATTTGTACTTACATGTCGCTATATATTCATGTAACTTTTCGTACGTGTATGTAATATGTTGTTCTATTCACGTAACTATATACATATTTTCATGTAACAGACTATACATATTATTCATGTACATGTAGTTGCAATGTATATTTCGATTCAATATATATTCTTCTTGTCTACATGTTGCAATATGTTCATGTACATGTGGTTTTAATGCAGATATGATGCACCCTACGACCCCCGAGCTTCTTGACCCTGTAGTGGACAAGAGGCACCGCAGCTTCTTGTCCGCCGTGCACCAGATGGAGTTAGGGGTATTCCGACCACGTGGCCCTGTGAGCTACTTACAATCGACGATCGTTGGAAGCACCGGTATGTCGCTATTTAGATATGTATGTGCCGATTTATCTATGTATTGCATCCCTTGGTTTATTTCTATTCACAATGGTGCAGGTTGGCAGCATCGGGACTCCTACCGCTTTTGTCGTTTGGTGGAGGTCCGAGCAACGGAGAACCCTGAGGCAGCTGCGAGACGATTCTATTTTGACCGCTCGCTGATAGCTGCCATGGTTGACCGATGGAGACCTGAGACCCATACTTTCCACCTCCCCTGCGGCAAGATGACTCCGACATTGCAGGATATAGCCTACCTGTTAGGCTTACCTTGCACCGGAGCTACCGTTGGAGTCATCGACATGGATGCTGACTGGATGAACATCATACATCAGCGCTTCTCCCCTGTTCAGCAGACTGACAACGCACCCCCTTACATGCCTGAGTTCTTATCTGATCTACTAGGACCCATGAAGAAGTGGATCTTACATTTTCAGGTACCTTCCAATTTAACTTCTCATTTACTTTACAATTTTCCAGATATTTTTTTATCATCACTTGCATTACTTGTAGCCTACGTACATGCACCCGGAGGCCAGCTTGTACTCGGTATCGAGGTATTTGGAGGCATACCTGCTTTAGCTATTTGGCTGGGTTATGTTCACCAGCGGCCAAGGCCACCTAGTGTTGAGGACCCTTGTTCTGTACGCGAGGTGGTAGCGGATGCGAAGGCCGATGAGGTCCCACAGTTGAGTTGGGCCTCTTCTATCTTTGTTGTGACGTATCGGGCGTTGTGCGATACGTGCACGAAGAAAGAACCACTAGCCACTTTTGCTGGGTGCTCACTACTGATGCAGCTGTGGTCTTATAAGTGGTTCGCGATAGACCGGGTAGTTGTGGACTGATCCCCGTACCCTGAGGAATGGTACAGTGGGCCTGAGGAGGACGGGCCCACCATAGCCTCGCTGTGGTGTCGACGCTGGGTACGTACGTAATATTTGAATGCTTTACTTCTCACATGTTTTTGTTCTGGATTCTGGCTATGTTTCTCACACAGCCGCATTGGGCGCATGAGCAGGCCCATAGCGCGTACGAGCTTTTTCAATCGCAGTTCGACCGGCTTCGTCCAGACAACATGGTCTGTACCCCCTACAGCTACTTATCCATCCAAGCCCGTGCATCTTTAGGTCTGTCTCCATTGTATACCCGCGACAAGGAGTACTGGCTTACAAAGACGTTGCTCTTCTTCGACATCTTCGTCAAGGAGTACTCACCCCACTGCATCATGCGGCAATTCGGGGGCTACCATGTTTTCCCCATCGCAACATTCATACGGTTCAGACCACGTCCACAGGTAACTATAATCAAGTAAATAATTAATAACATTCATCTCATTGTCAGTCTATTTAACATGGTTCACCTGCAGGTATACACGAAAGGGACAACCGGGTGGCAACCTCTGGGCAGATCGCTTGGCGTCATACGTCTCAGCATGGTCCCAAGCTCTTGAGGATGTTGTGGAGGAGGCACGTCCTTTCGACGAGCGGAGATTCAAGGAGTACCTGCGGTGATACGTGCCACGTACACGTACACGGGTCACCTTCACCCTAAAGGATGTCCGGCCCCACGTCACGTCAACTACGGAGGCCTACCCGGGCCATTGGGACGAGGATGCTGCATTAGCGGTATGTGTAATTTATATCTTATTTTAGTAGCATATAATCGCATAAAAATGACTATAAACTGAAATTCTCATTTCTTGTTTGTTTCCACAGGCTGATATCATTTATGATATCCATAGGGACGCAGCTAGAACCATGGACTGCCTCAGGCAAGGGGTGCAGCTCAGTGCGGCGGATGTAGCGGGGTTCGTCAAGCGCGTTTTCGAAAAGACCGCGCGGGCCATAAAGCTTACCTCTTTCCGGTCCACCGCAGACGTCGTAGGGGCTCCTCCCAAGTCGAGTGGGGTCCACGCAGAGTCATCCAGGAGGTCTGATATGCAACGCCGTCCACCAGGGTCGACACCCACACGGTCACCTGGACCACGACCCACAGGGTCGGACCCAATAGGTACAGATATTTCATACGCATGGTATTTAAAGATATTTGTTTGTTACTAATGCATTAATTTGAAACAAATATTAGGTGCAACTACACACATCTCGACGCTGCCACCTAGACCGAGCCCAGTGCCAACACCCTCACCACTCGTAGGCCACTCAGGTACTGGGCGACACTGCATTGCCGTATTCAATATATTCAATAGTATATCTAATATTATTCATAGGTTACTACAGAGATGAGGTCGGGCCGTCTTCAGCTGCACCTCAACCGATCCCACCACCACCGTTCCACCCCTACTACCGCACGCACGTCTGGCCATCTACTGCTACACCTGCATACCATAAGGTACAATAGTGCATTTATACAAATACTTTCATCTGCACATTTTCCATATCTAATAAATTCATCTGTTCGTAGGCCCCTCCAGCTAGTACACATGGACGTCGGTGGAACCTTCGTAGTCTTCATACATGAGCCACAAGGATGAGCCTAGGCCAGACCCCCCGTTCGACCTCGTGAGGGACTTATTCGGGGGCACACCAGACTACGACGTCTTCTTGCAGTCCCAGCCACCCAGTACTCCACTTCAGACACAACATACCCAGGAGGAGGCCTCGACACCTTTGATCCCTACTAGGCCTACTAGGCAGGTTGGTGCACCCGATGCCCTGACCTACTCTAGGGGTCACGTGAGGGCCAACTAGCGGTAGCAGCACCGGGACCATGATGGTGGGAATGATTGACGTCAGCAGGGGAAACAACAGTAGGATTGTACATTTACTTTTGTAACTTACATATGCATCTTCGCTCGCGAGCTATTCTTACATATTCAGACGCGTCTACTCTCTATGGTCTACTTACCATGTTGTAACTGCATTTTTATTCCAATGTGACCATACGCTAGTTGCATTTCTTAATCCAACATGACCATACGCTACTTTCTATCGTCCTCAATTTTGTATGAACTATTCATGACAGACTAGAAAAATATTCTTACAAAGCTACTTATACACGAAGTGACCACTCGAAAACTCTGTCGGGAGTCTAGCTTTAGTCACTAAGTGACCACACGACTCAACTTTGACCACTAAATGACATCACCTTTGTCCTAGCGTAATCTGCACACATGAATGGACCGCACCACTCAACTTTAACCATTAAATGACAACACCTTTGTCCTTGCGCAAGCTGTAGACAAGAAGTGACAACACGGGAGAGCTTTTACCAAAATTAAATGACAACACATGTATCTTGACACATGGAATCTCTGCCCAGCATCAATGCCATAACTTTTCCATTCTTCAAGAGAGAATCCAATACTCCTGCCCCCCGTCAAGCCCATACACCCACTTCATTCTTCAAGAGGGAATCCAATGCTCTGCCCTCCGCAACCATAAATAACCCCACCTTCATGCATTGATACACCACTCATTTCTCAGTTCTCTCAACTACAATGTCTTCCTCAGCTCCACCAAGCCCACCCAAGAAACATCGGGGGATTTTTATCCCCCAAGGGGTTGAACCACTGATGTGCTTCTATGGTGACCGTTGTAGGCTTCGCGAGTCCCAGGATATCTCCTACACCTATGGCCTACACTTCTTCATGTGTGCCAACTACCAATATGACAAGTCTCAACATGGACCGTATGAGTACCCACCGGTATAGCGACAAAGATCAGCCACATATTTCCCGATTTCACGCACTGTTTTACTAATCTCTCATCTTGTTTTATTTGTCCAGTCTCCTCCACCTATCTGTGACTTTATTGAATGACTCGACATTGAGCAAAATGAAGACCAGAAATAGTGGGTCGACATGACCAAGCAGTGGAGGAGGAAAGCTTACGCACGCCGGGAGTACGAGCAACAACAAGAAGAATTACGCCTAAAGCAGCAGGAAGAAGAGCGCATGAGGAAGGCAACGTAGGACCATACCACGGCTCAGGCCCGCGAAGCTGAGAGGGCAAGGAAGCGGGAGAGGGCCCGTCGTGCTAAGGCGGCAGGTCTCGATGCCTTACGAAAGGGCAAATATCCTAGGTGCACTCAGTAGAGAGCATCTAATGTAACCCGGCATATTTTCACTCCCTAAGGCATGTTATGGTTAGGAGCGGCGCACTATTAAATAGGTCTTTATGCGAACCGTGCATGCCACCTTTTTTGTCGTCATGTCTTCGTGGTTACAGTCCTATGTAATATTTTCCACCGTATGTATCATCTTGTGTATGTCGCTATTTGTAACCTCATTGCCGCGTAATATGCTATGAGTGCTTCACATCTATAATTTATTCACAAAAATTAATTTTGTATCCTCCCAACAATATGTAAACTAGTCCAAAATATTAACATATGTACAGTGATCCATATTTTCCAAAATATCACTTCTCCATTATGCAGTATTGGCCACTTTTTTACCATTTTAATTCCAAATTTTGCAACATATCAATTTCAAATATTGAGCAATACAAATGTACAATTAAAAAAAAACCAAAGCTAGTCCTACCCGCCCGGTGGGAAGGCGGTTGGCACCTACCCGCTCTCACAGAGGGTGGTTACGCCCCACCCACCTTCCGAGAGGGCGGTTAGCCCCACCCGCCCTTCCAGAGGGCGGTAAGGGGTGGCCCTGCCACCGTGGCACTCCTTACCGCCCTCTGAAAGGGCTCCAACCCTTTTAGAGGGCGGCAAGCGCCTATTTTTGTAAATGTTGCCGCGATGAGTCTATTTATTTAAATTTTTAATCAAAAAATATATTTAAAAAAACTTAGTATTTTCTGTGAGATAATGGACCGAACACCTTGTCGTCTGGTTCACTTTCTTTGGTTCAATGGTTGGCCCACCCAAGTATAAGTTACAAGATTTAAGGACATGTTCCCCCTTAAAGAGAAGATTTAAGACATGTTTGGAAAAGGGTTTTTATCCAAATTCTTAGGATTTCGTTCATATTTGAAATAGATCTTAACAATCCCTAGAGCACCTCTTCCAAATAGGCCAATTGTAACCTTGATGTTGTGTAGCAGATGATATATCCTTGATCTATCTATGTTGCAACAGCAACAACACGCGAGGCTCCTGCGTCGTCTCCCAGGAGGTGATCCAAACTCCACCAAAATCAACCCCTTGAGAGTTGATCCAGATCAGCCAACGGCGTGCAGTGGCGACTGCTTGCGCCCCCTTCCTCCTCATTACCTCCCATGATCTGGTGCTCTTGTGCCATGTGTTTTCATGCTGCACTGCCCAGGCGGTGCCTTCGTGTTGCGCCATCATCCTTTCTCTTCTCTCATTGTAGATATGATATGTTGCGGCTGCTGGAGAGGGAGGAGACAGGATGGAACACGTCCCAACCCCTCCCGTGGCCTCTCAAGTCGATGGTTAGCTGAGGGCTACCAGAATTCAGTAGTGCAGTGTCATCTCTTCTGTTGGCCAAACTTCACCTTTTTGCAAGAACAACATGCATCGTGCCTCCATTCATCGGTAGTGACAGCGGCGATTGGGGGCCCTATAGCCTTACTCTGCCTTCCTTCCCTCCTCTTTCTCGATCAAGTCTGCGCATCTGAGGTGTTGCATATGTTGTCATCGGTGGGGAGGTGGGGGTTGGTGGTTGTCAACATAGTCAACGGTGATAGCACTAGAGGTAACAATGTTGTGGATTGGATGGCTTGTCATGTGTAGTTGAGGTGTGGTGTGCTATCTGATTTTTCAATTTGATCAAGCGATAATGGCAATTGTTGGCATTTGTTGGAGATCACCATCAAGGGCCTCCGATGTCCTTGACTTCGCTAGACTAAATCTGAAGACCTCCAGGCTCTGAGCTCGAAGCCCCCCCCCCCCCCCCCCGAAAGCAAGAGTCTAGTAGATTGTTGACGACTTGGCCACCAAACCATTATGGCCACCGGATCCCCTCTAGAGACCCCGAGCTCTGAGTTGCCACGAATACCTAAGCCTCCAGATGAGGCAGACCTCTGGAGGCTGCTCAACCTCTGACTCACCACGAAGACTCAATCCGTCGCCGATGTACCCATGCTAGTGGCAGCAGAAGCCGATTCCGTAGGATAGGCGACAACCGAGGTTGCCGATGCAACAACGGGGTCGCTGGATGTAGCGCGGCTCCCCACCGGGGAATTGGTTGTGCTGCATGTACCAGAGCAAGCCATGGGAGTTCCTAGGAGGTGGTGAGGAGCGCTCATCGATGATGAAAGCTAGGAGTATTAGGGCCAACGGATGTGAGTGCAAGAGCAAAGACGAAAAAGAGCAAGGATACCAGATAAGGCCACCACTCGGCTGGGAACCCCACTTTATAAGCCAGAAAAGGAGTTATTGCCTCCTCGGGGCTCATGTGCACACCCTGTCCCTTCTCACACGATCATGGAGAAGCGGAATTGTTCTCCACGACCCTTCAATGCCAAGATGCCACGTGTCCCACTACTGTCTAGCATGACATGAATGCACTAATAACCACATGTTGCATTTAAAGCCCTCTCTCGCAGTTAATGTTAGGCATTCAGCTCCACCATTAGACTGGCATTTGAAACGACTCCAAAAAACCATAGGACTGTGGACCCCCCGGCAACGGTGCCAAGGATCGCCGGAGACCCTGCTCCGAAGACCGTGGGGCTAGTTGCTCTGTTAGGCCTCCCTCACGAGGAGCTGTTGTTGGGGGTCACCATCAAGGGGCCCCGACACCCTTGGCTCCGTCAGCCTAAATCCAAAGACCTCCATGCTCTGAGCCTAAAGCCCCCCCCCCCTCCCAAAAGCAAGAGTCTAAGAGACCGTTGCCGACCTAGCCACCAGACCGTTTTGGCCTCCAGAGCCCCTCCGAAGACCCCGAGCTCCGAGTCACCACAAAGACTCGAGCCTCCGGAGGCCGCTCACCCCTGGAGGCTTTGGGAGTGACGGGCCCTCCGTAGGATCAGTGGGAGGCAGGCCCTACCAACCACCAACTACCTGCCACGAAGTGATCGGTATTTAATGCCAGGGTAGCTGGAGGCTGATCCTTCAGATGGGGCTGGACCGTAGCAGTATTGGACAACTAGCCATGCACTGTGGCCACTTGCTGCCATGGTTAGGTGATGTCATCAGGGTAGTTGAAGGTTTGACCTAGGTCGGGACAATGTTTTACCAGGTTGACCCTAGGTCCCGGTTGTACAGTAAAAACTTGTATCTCTACCAACCCTGTAGGGGTTTGCTTGTACAATTACACTATAGATGGCAATATAAATATTGGTCGTGGCCCCACGGTGTGGGGGGTTTCATTGCTCTAAGCATTCTCTTCATGTCAACTTCTTTTCTAAGCTTGAGCCACTCTAGTGGGTCGACTCTAATCGCACTCTGTTCGTGGAAGACCTTTTTGTCCACCAACAATATAGTTCCCCTCGTAGCATCATCAAGGTGTCGTGGTCTCGTACTCCATTCGCTGTCATGTGTATTCGGGGTGAAAACTCTTGATTTGAGGATAAAGCAACGATGGCATTTCTAATGGTGTTCCCCTCTTTAGATGCGTTGTTGTAGATTCACGGATCTCGATCTCTTCGTTGCAGTATGGCTGAAGGAGTTCAACGTTGGATTCTTGTGAACTGTCTTAACGGCAGAGTCTATGCGGAGGCAATGTGGTTCTTAGATTTTGTTTCGGTCGGCTGATGGAGACGTGTCTTCAGCTGGTTGGCTTTGATATAGTACCATGTTCCTCTCTTCCCAGTGCGGGTGGACATTGAACTTTTGGGCGTTCATCAAGATCCATTTAGTCTGTATTGGAAGACTATGGAGAATGGAAATTACAGCAAGCAAGAGTTTTACGGCGTGTACGTTGGATTAGAGTTGGGAAATAGAAGCACTTTTTCCTTTTTCTGCTTTGTTTTTTTTCTGAAGCCGGTTTGTTTCGGTCTCTCTAGATGATGGTAGTGTAATGACTACATGTATCCTTGAAGTTCTGCTGTTATGCTGGTATAGAAGTGGTAAGTTGTACTTCTTTGATCTAAAAAGATGAGAGCTGAACCAAAAGAATACACAAAGTGTTTCTCAAAAACTAAAGAAAATCGTATGAATAACAACCTAATAATTAGCAGTTTTGAACTATACCGGTTCAAATTGTAAAGGTGAACAGGACAATTCACAAGTTGACAAGAGTTTGAAGGTACTACAAGCGAAAACAAGAGACTATTGTCTAAGTGGGACTGTGAGAGAAGTACAGGAAACAAATTAAACAAAATTCCACCACCAAAACCTTTTGTAGCAAACCAGCAACCAGTTCTTGCCTACATAGATCAGTGTATATCAAGTTACAAACCTAACTGCATACTGGCTGAACACGACGTATAGTAGTAGTACACACGACATACATCTTATTCAAGCCATCTCTAACAGATACTCTAAAAATCTATCCCTTATAACACTATTACAGCATACTCTAACACTATTATAATATCTTTTATTTTTTTCATCTTCAACAGCTACATTATTTTCTACCTTCTATTACTTTACATCTCTTCTCGGATCCATAGTTATACTCAAGAAATAGTGATACGACTCCTGTATCCATCAACAAATTTGTCGATCAATGCCTCCTCCCGCTTCCCTGTAGCACGGGGAAAAACAAAAACGCCGATTCTCTTAAAGTTTTTTGCAGGATCACATAAACATACGACCTAACAGGCAAAAATGCATCTCCGTTGGAGATGGCCTCACACTCCACTCAGATCAAGTGCCTTCCGCTTCATTCTGCCCACCCCAGATCCCGACTCTTGCGACACACAGCTTATCATGTAGTTGTAGTACGGTGGCAGCCGCGACGTCCACCCCAGCGCCTCAAACCTCCCACGCGGCGCGTCACGTCCGAGAAGGACGTCTTGCACGGTGACCTCGGCAACATCCTCCCGGCAGGAGTCCGTCTGGTAGTAGTCGCAGATCAAGAAGTACCTGCCGCTACCCCCCAGCCTCCAGTAGTACACCGGCTCGTCTCTGCGCATCCGAACGTTCGGGTGCTCGTCGAACAGGAGGAGGTGCTTCCGCTTGTACGCCCTCACGCACCGCAGCACCGCGCGCCAGAACCGTGCGTCGAGGTTGTCCCGCAGCAGCCTGGCGACGATGTACCCGCTCACGAAGCACTGCCGCTGCTCCGTGGCGATCTCCATGGTCATGGAGGCGAGCTTCGGCTGCTCATCGGGGTTTGCGGTTCCGAATGCTAGTGTCTTGAAGAAATGCCAGTAGACTTCCGGCGGCAGAAGGTCCAGCCAGAGCGTCTCCACTGTTCCGAACTTCGTGATCTTCTTTGACCTGCTGGTGATTATGATTTTACTCCCTCTCGCCTTGCGGCTCGTCGAGTAAATCACCCTTTTCCATGTCTCCTCGTCTATGTCCCCGGCTAGCTCGATAACAATCAGCAACCTTTTCTGTGAGGCATGACTATTCTGATGCTTGACTAAACCGCTTTCTCTCAGATCGGTCACTCCTGCATCATTCAAGCTGTTCTCACGAAAGAACAGGATCATCGAGAAGTGATCGCGCACCATCTCGTCCCTGCAGACATGCTCAACAAGAGTGCTCTTCCCCACTCTTTGCGGGCCGACGATCGGAAGCACAGCCAAATTCTCAGAGCCAGGTGCCGCCTCTGGATGCAGCAAGAAACTCAGGACCCGTTCACGCTCCATCTGACGACCAAACATGCAGTTGTCCAGGAACAAGTAAGTGCAGTAAGGTTGCCTGTTCATCCGAGGATAAGACCCCAGAAACACGACGAATTCCTTCATGTCGGCGATGATGGTCTCAAGGAAATCAGCCATCTCGTGCAGCTCCGTTGCGCTGTTACCACCAGATAGCATCATCTTCGTGTTGGTACTGGAAGAGCGCACACGTTTGGCCGGATGGATTTTGGACATCGCAGATGAGTGGCTCGCTTCCTCCTCGTCCTCTGTGCTGCCGCCTGGAAGAGCTCGGAATTTGAAGATGTCAAGCATGAAGTGCCCTCTGTAGAACCCTTCCGTGAGCATCTTCAGCTGCCAGAGCATCGCTTGGTTCGTGATGCGCCGCCCCTCGGCCTCCTCGACGATGGCGTGGGCTCGAAGCAGCAGCCGGCTCAGCCTCTGCAAGTTCTTGTCCGCGTCCGGCTGCTGAGAGCATTTCTTGATCAGAAATGATGCAGACCGGCTGATCAGGTCGCTTACAACGGCAGAGACAAGGATATCCATTGCCATAGGCACGAGAATACAAGACAGCAAGGTTGCAATGGATGAACGGAAGGAAGGGGAGAGGGAAGGCGTGTGGGGTGGCGTAGTTGTTTAACGTGAAGCATTGAGCTACCTTTTGTTTCCATGTTGACTGGAATTTGGAATTTGGAATTTGGACACGTCTCCGTCAGAAACAGAATGATGTCATGACGAGGATAATGTCTAGGAGCAAACTAATGTTTCGGTGGCACGTTTAGGCAGCTGGAATGGATTGGTGTTGAATTGGGAGCACCGTAGGTTAGACAGACGTATGGTAAATGAGGTTTGCGACGATTCGAGCACCATCAATTTTCCGGTTCGCCGTCCCATTGCTTTTTTCTTTCTTGAGGGAACGATGGCCGTCCGATTGCTGGTTATGCTTTGCAATTTCGCTTCACGCATCGGCGCGGGCCGGCGAAGCACGCTAGACGGCGAGAGCCCCAGACTCTACATTTTTTTATTTATATACTTTATTTCTTCAATATTTACAAAATTACATAATTATTTCAATAAATTATAAGAATAAGTTACGATTGCTCATTCATTACACGAAATTAAGATCTTACTCGATGAACAGGCGAGACTTTGTAGATCCCACCAATCAGAAGATTAAAAAATACGAAAAATATGATTGGGTCACGTCTTGCGCCCATTGACACCCACTGATTGTATTTTTGTATTTTTTAATTTTTTGATCAGCAGGATCATAAGTTTTCACCCAATAAGCGGACGACAATAGGCTATTCTTACAACCGGTTGAAATGATCGTGTAATTTTACAAATATTGAAAAAATACATAGATAAAAAAATTCCAGACTCCACTCGCGCGCGGCAGGCAAGGTCTGCTCGTGCTGGGGGCTCGGCCTGCTGCAGCAGTAGAGCGCGCAGTTTCGCGCCCCTCCGAGAACCACGAGGCCCGCGGGCTGCGGCACGCCGCGCATGTTGGCACGGGCGAGACCTGAGGCCCATCTTGTATCCGGGACTCTGGGAACTCGGGCTAGGGGTGATAACCACGAGGTTTCTGGGCCTGTGATGGGCCAAATTGTTGGGTGCACCTATGCGGCCACGCCGATTACACCCCTTGTCCGCGTTTACGGCTTTATGCATACATCGTATCTGAGAATGCGAAGTGCGAACATGCAGCTGCTGAGATTTTTTTTTTTTTTTTTGAGCGAAGGGGTAGGAATTATATTGAAATTTTAACACAGTAGATCCCCATTTTACAGAAAGAGCTCTGAAAACATAGAAAATGCACAACAAGCGGTGAACTCTGTTGTCAAGCTAATCTGCAGGATTCTTTCTAGATTAGAAACTGGTTCCTTGCAACATCGGTCGAGTTTAGCGCTCTAGTGGGGCCAAGGAGTTCAGTTGAGTAACGGAAGGGTGCAAATGCAAGCAAAGCCGTGACGAAAGCAGCACTGCTTTCAGTTCAGCGGTGGACGGACGCACGCACAGCGCTGACGAAAGCTGCGTTCTAGCTAGCAATCTAGTCTTGGGATACAATAGTTCTGGCACCAGTCACGCAGAATCATGCATGTTGTCATCCAGCTCCAGCCTACGCAATCACCTAAACTAAAGCGAGTCAAGCAAGGCTCTCACCGAAGCAGCATGCTACGGCTAAGCTGAAGGAGGTGGAATTTTCAGATTTTGGCTGATTTCAAAGACTTTTTCTACGCATGGACATATGCAGAAGTAATGTTAAGAAATAGATTTTTCTTACGGCACCATGAGTATTAGTGTCGTTATTAAATATCACGTTTTATATACTCCCCTGTTTGTAAATATATATCGTTTTAGCATCTCAACTATTCTCTAAATATAACTCATTCTCGAACTTCTATGTATTTTTTCTTTTTTATTTTCGTTTTACCCTTGTTTAATAAATATTATCACTCTCACAAATGAATGAGTTATCTTTTCTAATGCAGAATAAATAAAGAGCAACAAGATCATTTGATCTACCTTCTTAATCCTTGTGCACGAGTCTAAAACAACCTACATTTGCAATCAGAGAGAGTACGCGACAGCTACTACGGTACTAATTGTTATGGCGTTGTCCTATTCAACTACGGTTTCAAATGTTACGATGCCGTGTAAAATGATCTAATTTTAGAAATTATTTTCGTAAGAATCTATTTGTAGAAAGGGTTAAAAATTTACAATCATTTAGGGGAACAAGAGAATAAATAGGGGAAGAAGAGAATAAAGAAGCACTGAAATATACACAAGCAACATGACAAATTTAGTGATATGTTATTTTTCTTGTGAGGAGAATGAAAGAAAGTGCCGACCCATCGATAATTACACATCTGTTGTTTTCAGACATTCCTGTCAATTGTCATCCTCGACCAACACTAGTAAAAGATTAAGCAATCAAACGGTTCAGCCTATCCACGTACTGAAGCTGAGAGTGATGCGAGTGTAGCTTGTCTTGTCCCCTCAACTCCCCTGCCATTTCCTCTAGTTAAATTCTCCTCCCGACGCTGCCATCCGGCAACTACTCTGAGAGATGCAGGAAACAAAGCAACGGCACCTCCAAAAATCGTTTTTAAACGGAAGTCAAAGCCATGTTCCCCTTCGTCTCTCAGCCAAAGGATCAGACCTGGAGGTTGCCGTGCTGCGTCAAGTAGGCAATGTTTACGAGACGAGGCGTACCGCATGAGTGCGTGTACCTCGAGAACCCAAAGATTTATTCCAAAATTTACACTAGTATGCATCAGCGCGAGTAGTTCTGTGTGAACGCGCGGAGATGCCGTTGCAGTCTCCCCACAAGAATATCTAAAACCATGTGCTACGAGAGTACGGCTATGCACTGTGTACAGATAAAGACTATTATAAGGTGCGTACAGAATTACTCCTGTCTGAAAAGAACAAAAACAAACAATGCGATGCTATCCGGCCGTAAGGGCTGACAAGTGACAACATGTTTGAATGGATATCTGAACGGAGAGCATTTGATGCATTTGTTTACTTGGATAGCTTGAAAATATGCCCATTTTGAAAGGAAATATTTAATTTTTTATCACTCTATCAAAATAGCAATTCTTTGTTGAGGATAACAAATAAATCATTCTGAGTCTATGATAGTGACTCAGTGGTAAATTTATCACTCTACCGGATGGTAGAGTGAAAAAAAATCAAAATACCCCGATATTCATGGTCTATCTACAAATGTGCCAATGAGGTTTCAGTATTTTCAATCCCTACCCACTAGCGTTCTAGCGCTCAACTCTCATGTCTCGTCGGGGTGTACTTTTAGAATAAAATTATTGCCTCTTACACGTGTTAGGTATTGGCGTCCGAATCATCTCTTTAAGATAGACGCGTAGTTGTAAATATAGTTTGTAAGTTATAGCTCATGTATATAGGTGTGTGAATAAATACATACATAAGGTGTGGATATATATGTAAATTCAAATACTACAATTTGTAATTCAAAGTTGAGGCTTAAAAAAAGGCATGCTCGTGAAGCATTGGGAATCCCAGCTGAAATCTTCGGCATGTCCTCCTGGGCTAGAAGCCCAGAACCACCCTGTTGGTCCAGGCCAAGCCGACAGGGACCTGCTCGTCGGACGTCGGCCCACGCAAACGTAAAGCCATTCAGATAATCTGTTCCTCTTAAGGGTGGAGTTTTTTATTTTTATATTTTTAATTAAATATTTAAATAAATAGACTGTAAGAATTGAAAAAAAAAACTCCTAGGCGTGAACCGTGGATGCAGTCACGAGGTCATGTTCAAGCATAACCAATCGCAAGTAAGTGTGTACTGCGAGCGAATGAGTCGCACTTGGACCACTGCTTTACGCTAGAGAAGAGACGCGCGAGAGGAGGTGATGCCCAATACATCCCAAAGTCGACTCCGTTTGGTCCATGCGGCTTGATTCTGCTCGTGTTTGTTCGTGCGCCCGCCCCACCACACCTGGTGGTCAAGCCGGGCCCCGGCCTGTGCGCACCTCTTGCTGTCGGCAACTCGGGCTCGTGCTCTACGGGCTGCGGGGCCCCGACCAGATAGGTGATTGGCCGGTCGACGTGGCTGCGCTTGGACCGTTTCTAAGCTATAAATCCAGCTCCACGACGTTTGCCTGCGCCGAGCCACACCGCCCGCACCCTCCACGGGCCACACAGACACCGACGACAACGACGATGACGGCCGGCCAGCCGCTCCGCACCGAGCCAGCCCAGCCCCAGCGCCTGCGCCACAGCGGCCCGCCGGCGCTCCACGCGGCCGTCGTGCCGTCCTACCCGCCCCCGGAGTCGGACAGCGACGAGTCCTGGGTCTGGTCCCAGATCAAGGCCGAGGCGCGCCGCGACGCTGACGCCGAGCCGGCGCTCGCATCCTTCCTCTACGCCACCGTGCTCTCCCACCCCTCCCTCGACCGCTCCCTCTCCTTCCACCTCGCCAACAAGCTCTGCTCTTCCACCCTCCTCTCCACGCTCCTCTACGACCTCTTCGTTGCCTCACTCGCCGCGCACCCGTCCCTCCGCGCCGCCACCGTCGCCGACCTCATCGCCGTGCGGTCCCGGGACCCCGCCTGCGCCGGGTTCGCGCACTGCCTCCTCAACTACAAGGGCTTCCTCGCCGTGCAGGCGCACCGAGTCGCGCACGTGCTCTGGGCGCAGAGCCGACGCGCCCTGGCGCTCGCGCTCCAGTCCCGCGTCGCGGAGGTCTTCGCCGTCGACATCCACCCGGCCGCCGCCATCGGCAAGGGCGTCCTCCTGGACCACGCCACGGGCGTCGTCATCGGCGAGACCGCCGTCGTCGGGGACAACGTCTCCATCCTCCACCACGTGACGCTGGGCGGGACCGGCAAGGCGGTGGGCGACAGGCACCCCAAGATCGGCGACGGCGTGCTCATCGGCGCCGGCGCGACCATCCTCGGCAACGTGCGGATCGGCGCCGGCGCCAAGGTCGGCGCCGGGTCGCTGGTGCTCATCGACGTGCCGCCGAGAAGCACCGCGGTGGGGAACCCCGCGAGGCTGATCGGCGGGAAGAAGGGCGAGGACGTGATGCCGGGAGAGTCCATGGACCACACCTCCTTCATACAGCAGTGGTCGGACTACACCATTTGAGCCAGTGAGCCGCACAAGTCGCACTAGTGATGACGCGTTGTGTTTGCCTATATTGTCGTGCTCGTCGCCGGGCAGATGTACTGAAAGTTCGCTCTGTAATTTTCGTATCTTTTTTTTTTTCCTATTTCTTATGTGAATGGCTTTACGTTTGCTTGGGCCGACGTCCGACGAGCAGGTCCCTGTCGGCCTGGCCTGGACCAACACGGTGATTTTGGGCTTCTAGCCCAGGATGCCTTTCTATGTTGGCCCAAAGAAGGACATGCAGACAGATTTCAGCTGGGATTCCCAATGCTTCAAGAGCATGATCTCTGCACATGCAGTGCTTCGTTCTATCCACTCAGAATTAAGAATCCACAATAGTTCTACATTTCAGTGCTTACTTGGGTACACGGAATGGGATCCTATGCATTGAAGGAGTCAATGCAGAGATGCTACAGTGATTGCACAGTCCAATAAAAATGGAGAGCCCAGATCTGCTTTTATGTGCTATGTGTTGTAACTTGCTTTTGAATTTTATCAAAATTACTTATAATATTTTGATGATTTGCCTATCATTAATGGATGAAAATTGAAGTATTGAGATTAAATTTTATTTTGATTTTTCTGTATTTTTAGCACTGATGGATCGTTGACGATATTAGCATGATTCGATAAATAAAAAAACTGTTGAAAAACGGATGTTAAACTATTACTGCATGCACGTTTGAAATTAGCGTTGTTTCTTCCCTGTATCTATCTGACATGGCAATCTTGGAAACTGGGACATAATATTGTAAATTTAGCGCCCAACTAGCTAGCTTATAATATGTTACACCCTCTGTTTCGCAATATTTATTTATACCTATCATTACGTACAAACCAAAGAATACTAAAAACGAGTGAAAATACACTGAGATGATGATGTTACCCTTACCAATGTAAGTATGAGAGCAAGTAACTCAACAACGTTTAAGTAAATGCATGCATGTATTTAAAGACATAACAAGAAAATAGCCCATAAAATATCCTTAATTATCGTAATAAACAAATAATTTGAGATATATATTTTTGAGGCTATTAACAAAAATTACGAAAAGAGAGTATGACGATCAGACTTTGATGATTTCCCCTTGGCGGCTGAACAGGAAGTGCTAGAATGCCGTGGTGGGTGATATGGCGAAATCGAGCTACGAGTCGACAACGACGGTATGACGTCCATCGGTGCAGGGTCTGTAGCACGTGCGCTGTTGCGAGTGCAGGTGCTACATCGGTGGTGCGTGTGTGAGGACAAGGCATGGCTATGCGAGCTTTCTCGCTGCACATGTGCAAGTGCTTCACATCGCTACGCTGCCGTTCAGGGGCGAGCGACCAATGGAGTATTGGAGTTCATGCGTTTTGTAATCTTAATTTATCGTCCTGTATAACTTGCTGAAGTACGGTGCATCTAATAACAAGTTTGCTTTTTTTTTTTGTAAAAGGCAGTTTACAAGGCCATTAGAGTACCATAATACCATCAAGATACATATATGTCTAATTCTTATTTTGATCGTTCTAAAAGTTGTTTCAGATCATGTCCTGGAGTCTTGCAAATGGTCGACCCTACCTTGTTGATGTTTTTAATTTTACTAGTCATTGGGTCCACCCATATGTGGGTGTCGGCCAGAGCTGCGAGAGGTGACCGACGTGCATGACGTGCAGCGCGCAGGAGGGCGCGCGAGCCAGAGGCAAAACACGAGAGCGGGATTTTCAGGAGTGAAACATATGCGAGCTTAGTAGTAGAAATTGAGTGGCATAAGATAAGTAATTTCTGCGTATTTTTTAAGTAGAGATTTTTTTTCCCCAACCAACCGATGCCATGTGCATAAATTTGTCATTTTTTGTCTAATTTTATTAAATCAATAAGACAAACATATTTTTTTTTTAAAAATATGAATAGCGCGGCCCAAATTGTCCACCAACACCACTCGCGCGCCCCCTGAGTAGCTGGGCCCTATATATGGGGCTAGGAAAGGGCGGGCTGGGCTGGGTCGATTAGATCGAGAGTAAATCATAGGATGGGGCTAGGCAAGGGCGGGCTGGGCTGGACTGGGTCAGGCAGTATCACAACTTAAAATCTAATGGCTTAATTAATTACGTGTCTGCTTGGATATTCGTGCTACTAAGTAAGTTTTAGAGTAGGGGAGTATCAGACCACTTCTCTTCTACAACAGCTTATGAGTAAGCAGAACTTGTGATTGAAGCATAAGTGCATTTCACCAACTTCTCTCGCAAAGCTGGATTCTGCACAAGCTGAAGCTATGCGAAACAGGTCGGCCGAACAAGAACATGCAGATAAATCTCAGGATATTAATATGGGATTCGTCAGCTTCGTATCGTAGAATGTGTTGATGTATGATCCGAATACGGTTTAAATTATGAGTGGCCAGCGAAGGGACGGTATACACGTGGCAAAACTGCGAACGTAATCATACACGACTTTGATCTCCCAGTGTGCAGTTGCCGCAGAGAAATAGTTGGGTACTGCGTGGTATTTCCTTCGTGAATTTCCTGTCCCTTCTAGCTAGAGGATATCATCGCCTGCACTGTAGTATTGCCGATGTTTTGTGCAGTCCTGAATCACCGATACTTCACTAACGCAGTCGTACCTTTATTCGATACTCTGATATTTCCTCTATCATTATAGTGTTGTCTTCGAAAATCGCATATCGGCGTATCCATATCATGGTATCAGTATGCCGTATCTGTGGCACATAGGTGCAGTTAGTATGTGTGGTGGGGTAATGAATCGCAGGGTATGTCTAATACCTTTTTTTCCGAACGTGGGAATAGCCCATTTCCATTAAAAGTTTAACGGAACAAAACCATGTTTAATTTTACATCACCAGAAGCAAAACATAGGAAGTAGAGCGAGTTCAAAAGCATAGGACGAAGACGGCTTGAACCATTCAAATAGTATCACATGACACAATCTGAACGAACAAATACAAGGTGCGAGCTGCGTCCAGCGCTTGTCTTATTACCCCTCAGCCCTCACTGTCCCATTGCCCTTTGGCAAACAATCTGAACCTTGAAGCAATAAATGTAAGGCACTGCATTTGCATTCGCGAGTCGCCTCAAAATCCTCAATGAATCATCAGTTGCCGGGGACGAAGTTGGTGGCGTATGCCCAGGCATTGTTGCTGACGGGGTCGGAGATGTGGTCGGCCAGGTTCTCCAGGGGACCCTTGCCGGTGACGATGGCCTGGATGAAGAACCCGAACATGGAGAACATGGCCAGCCGGCCGTTCTTGATCTCCTTCACCTTCAGCTCTGAAAACTTCTCCGGGTCGTTGGCGAGCCCCAGCGGGTCGAAGCTCCCTCCCGGGTACAGCGGGTCAACCACCTCGCCGAGCGGCCCGCCGGCCACCCTGTACCCCTCCACGGCTCCCATCAAGACGACCTGATGGGCCGATGACGCAATTGCAAATTTTCAAAATCAGAGCAGAATTTTACTCAGGTGAGTGGGGGACCGATGGGTTGTGGTACTGTACCTGGCATGCCCAAATGGCGAGGATGCTCTGCGCGTGGATGAGGCTGGGGTTGCCTAGGTAGTCCAGGCCGCCCTCGCTGAAGATTTGGGCGCCGGCCTTAAACCAGACGGCCTCGCCGAACTTGACACCGTTGCGGGCGAGGAGCTCCGGGAAGACACAGCCGAGCGCGCCGAGCATGGCCCACCGGCAATGGATCACCTCTAGCTCCCTGTTCTTGGCGAACGTTTCAGGGTCGGCCGAGAGCCCCGCGGTGTCCCAACCGTAGTCCCCGGGGAACTCACCGGTCAGGTAGGACGGCGGCTCGCCGGACAGCGGGCCGAGGTAGAGGACGCGGTCCGGGCCGTACCACGGGCTTCCTGACGCGGCGGTTGGCTTGGGCTTGGCGGCCGTCTTGCGCATCGTAACGCGGCCCTCGCCAAACACTCTGGAGGGGGCGAGCTTGGCCAGCTTACCGGCGAGAGCCGTGGAGGAGAGTGACATGGTGGACGCCGCCATTGATGAGCACCGATAAGGTTTTCGCTGCTACTTGGCTTAGAGCTTTGTGAGCTGTTGCAGGCTGTGGTGAGGAAGTAGGCAGCTGGAGTGCAGTTTAAATAATGGCGGGAAACGATGAGAGCCTCACCCGTTAGGCCGTTGCATGGATTGGCATATCTCTTGCGATTTCTGAATGGATAGCTCATCTTGTCTAGCATGCCACCTGTGCGTGTGCTTTGCTTACGTGTAAAGTGAGCTGAAACCTGAAAGAAAAAATATTGATTAAAGTGGAGGCTTAGGCAATAGGCACAGCCAATCAGGAAACGACGGATGGATATCTCGATATGACTCGATAGAGTGGCAACGAAAATTTGGATGCTAAGCAGATAACATAGCTCGAGTAGGCTCAGTTCATGTGTCCAGTGCAGAGCGCCACAGCAGTAATTAGATGCCACATCTGCGTGCACGTGTTTCTGATAGTAAAAAAGTGAACCAAGTGATGGGAAAACACCCAATATGATAGACCAGCTAGCTGTGAGCGTCTTGGTTAGGATTGGACGAAAAGTTTGAAGTTGGTGAGGTAGCACAGCTCATATCTGGTTTGGTTTGACTCGATTCGGTTCGTTACAAAATCTCGAGCTCATGAGCCAAATGAGTTAGGATCATCGTCTGCATCATATCGCTCTTTTTTATTGTGGTTATCAGTTTACTCATTGATCATCTTCATCTTCGATGGAGAGGCTCCTCGCCAGCCTACTTGACTTTCTATTGTTCAGCTCCTTGTTACGATGCAGCTCTTATCTTTTGTCTTCTTCTATTGATCATTCCTTCAGCCTTTGTATGTATAGACGGATGTGTGGGAGAACGTTGTTTCATTTTTTTTAAGGAATATTTTGTTTCAGTAGCAGAACATATATAGGTGGATCGGTCTGTTATTGTACTGTATGTGGGTTTGAAAAATATTCAGAAGAGAATCAGTTTATAGCAATTATACCTCTAATTAAACAGTGTAAAGAAGTACTGTGCTTGTAGATGTCATTGATATTATTGTATGATTTTATCGATGCATTTTTCAGTGGATGTTTATATTCTTTTCATCCTAGTAACGAGCTGCTCGTGAGCCAAATGAGCCGAGCCGTGCTGGCTTTTCTGCTCGTTATGTTAACGAGCCAAGTTGGCTCGTTATCCAGCCCTGATCTTGGCAGTTGCATCGTGACACCGTGTTAGCAACCACTGGGGAAGAAGTAGCTAGAGGAAGGTTCTAGAAGAGAGGAAGAGAGAATCCAAAGGAGGAAGAAGCACACTGGAAGGAGAAGAAGCTAGGAAGAATAAAAGCCGGATTGGTGTCCGTCGGAGGATTAACTCCAGTCGCAGGGATCCCGAAAGACCCCTTTTTATAGATTCGGCCGAGGGATGATCCTGAGTATGTTCGTCGGAGAAATAAATGGGAATGAATGCAACTGCCGGTGGTGGTGGAATGACCTAGTGCAAAAAGAAGTAAATGCACCGGAATTTAGACAGGTTCGGGCCGCACGGGGGCGTAACACCCTACTCCTGTATGGATACTATAAATGCCCTGAGGAAGTCCCTCAAGGATGTTGCTGGTTACAAGAATGTTGATCTATCTTAGAGCCTGGGGCTCTTTGTTCTTCGGCCTGTCTAGTGCTGCTCACTTCCCAGCCGTGTTTCTCTTGTGTTGTGTTCTTGTCTGTGCTTGTGTGTCATCTCTTTTTTCCATACCTTTCAGGATGTTTTCTTCTGTGCCGCCGGCTGCTTTAAATACCCGTTGGCAGCAACGTGCCCCGAACGGGAGGGGGCACGAGTTCCGAGACACCATAAATGGAAAGGGCGTCATCATTTCCTCTGGGTGAAGTGACCGGGGGTGGAAAATGCGGCACACGCCCGGTCATCCGTCACCATAAATGCCCTGGCAACGGGCGCCGTGGAGAGGGCCCATCGGACAGCCGCAGAGCGGCCCGGCGTGCCCGCCCTGTCTTGTTCCCCTGCCACAGCAGCGCGGCAGACGGAACGCCTCGGCCCTTACGATGTTATCCTGAGACGGGCCGGATGGCACGGGACGGGACCTATGCAATTAATAACCCCACGCCTCTCTATCAGAACGTGGCAGGAACTGACGCTGAGTGCGGCGGGAGCAGTTGGAGGTGACAGGCCACGGACGCTCTTTAAATATGACCTCGGGCCTTTGACTGGCTGACACCTCATCGGTGGGACCCTCGGGGGCCTCTGCCAGGGGGCTTTCTGGGTCGTCGAGGTACCGAGTGCTCGGGGGTACTGTTCACCTCCCCGAGCACTCTCTCCCGAGAATGCCCTTTCTTGTCCTCGGGGAACCGAGTGCTCGGGGGTACTGTGCACCTCCCCGAGCACTCTCTCCCGGGCACACTTGTACGGGTCCTCGGGGAACCGAGTGCTCGGGGGCTACTGCACGCAGCCCCGAGCACTCTCTCCCGGAACTTCCTTCGGTGGGTCCTCGGGATACTTGGCTGCCCAGGGGCCCCGCCGGCGGCCCCGGGCACGTTTCTCCCGGTACTTAGCTCTCCTGGTCGTCGGGGGACTAGGGTGCTCGGGGGTCATTGTACACCTTCCCGAGCACTTTCTTCCCGGTACTTAGATTTCGTGGATCATCGGGGAACTGGGGTACTCGGGGGCCACCGACTGTGGCCCCGAGCGCCCTCTCCCAGGACTCGATCTTTCTCACCTTCCGGGAGAGACTCCGCGGGATGGTGCCATGTGGCGCATGGCTGGCCTGGCCTCGGGATTCGGGGACCCTCGGTTCCTGATACACCGACAGTGTCTATTTTGATCGATGCTTTGCTCTTTTCCCTATTGTATCGGAGGGTGGCCCAGCCAGCTCGTTCCAGGTTGGGTGTCAACCGGTGCCAGCCTAGTTCCTAACATTCCCCTCTCCTTGAATTGCGGCTTGCCCCCAAGCCACAGTCGTCGTGCTGCCCAGATCCCATGGGACATCTTGCAGCTCCGCGATCATGCAGCTCCCGTTGTGGCAGGAGACGCGAGAGGTTCACCAAGTGTGGAACAATAGCAGCCGATCCTCGCTAAAGTAGCACTGCTTGATTTCCATCCTATTGAAGTAATTTGTCCTCTAGAGATTGTCGATGAACACCAACAAAAAGTTGTAGTACCCGTCCATGTCCACCAGGCACACCGGTTTGATGTAGGTACTGAGCTGGATCCATGCAATCACCTCCAGGAGCTCGTCCAACTCGTAGTCGACGAGTTTGTTCATCACTGCGATGTGCTCGTTGGCCAGGTCGACGACGTGTATCCTGTCCCTGATCACGGTGCCATTTTGGGTGGGGTAGTCGTGGCCGTAGATGTTGAGCTCGGGCAGCCTGCCAACTGTAAACTGTTGGATGTAGGGTAGCAGGTTGTTGGGGTCCTCCCTAATCTCGTCGCTTCTGTGCACACGAATGGGGTTGCAGTAGCACAGCAAGATGATGCCCCACTCGCCACACCTGATCTTAGCGGCCACCTTGAGCATGATCTCGACAGGCACCAGGTTTAGGTACTCAGTGTCCCGGTCCTTGCTGTTGGAATGCTATAGCATCCTCACACCGAGCTGGTGCAAGTAAAACCGAAGCTCCCCCATCCCGAGCAGTGAATCGAAGCGCTCAACGTGGTTTGCCATGCGCATCACACTGATGTCCAACACTGGCCCATCAGCCTTGTTCTCGAGTCGCTTCCTGATGAGTGTGATCAGCGTGCTAGTGTCCTTCTTGGCCACCTAGCCGTTGTGCGTCGACGTCTGCGACACGCCCGCACCGCGGTAGTTGACGTAGAGGCACACCACGTAGAGCACACGGGTGAAGAGCGGCATGTACCCCATCGGTTGCAGGTTCGTCACCACCTCCTTATGCATCTTAGGTCGGTTGTCCGAGCCCTCGTCCCAGCATCACGCCATGATGTCCGCTAGCGCTCGAGGGCATCATCGTGGAATGTCTGGCCGTATTGCCAGCTTGACGACGTGGTAGTAGATGTCGGCAGGGCTATAGTTGGGGTAGGCCATGGCACAGCAGTAGGTCTCCCACAGCAGGATGCCGACGTTGTATACCATCATGAACACGATCCCGCTCACCTAGATGGGCAGCAGCCGCACCATGCTATTTAGCTCCTCTGTTAGCACCGCCCACCACGCGTTCGCTGCATCCTTGCATGCATAGCTCACCTCGACGAAGAAAAATTGGCTTATGTTGATATTCACGCCGCGGAGGGAGAGTCCCTTGATGTGGACGAAGATGGCTATTGGTGGCAGATTAGTTGAGCATTTTGTCGAATGGTTGAAGGGCACCTCAACATGGATGTCATTGTGCTCCATATCGCCAAAACTGCACGTTCAACTCGCCCAGCATCTCCTTCAGCCATGAATTCATCATCACCGCGTGCTGCAGCTTTGGGCTGCCACTCCCATACTCTGCCTCCGCGTACACTGCCTCCGCGTCACGTTGCACATTGGACGGGTTCACCTCATCGTGGAAGATCTTCTTGGAGTGCAGGTACTTCATCCTGCGCGTGATCTGCCGCATGATGTCGATGACGACGATAAGCGGAAATGGGATCTCCCACCGCGGGCAGCTCACCTCTTTGACGTAGCTCCCCAAGTCCTTGGGCATGAGCTGGTCCATGACTACAAATCTCTCTTTCCTCTCCTTGTCGTGGAAGCAGTACGCAGAGTGCACCAGTAGTGGGATGCCATGCTCCTCAGACCACACACCCACCGTCAGCAGCTGCTCGTGCATGATCTGGAGCTCACGCTCCTCCGCTATGTCGGTTTTCGCAGCGGTGGCAGCGGCGTACTTGTCGACGTCGGGGTACCATGTCCTGGCCTGCTCAACAACGTCGAGGTGGAGGATTGTGTCCATCGAGATGATAGACCCACAGTGAACATGGTCGATGTGGAAGGTGGCGCAGTCATTGTAGCAAACGTGCCCAGAACCTGCGGCCCCTGCCTTGGTCACGTTAAGCATGCCACCTTCGAGTCCCATGGCCTCCGCTTGGCGTAGAGCTCAGCCTCGGCTGCAAGCTACTACAAGAAGAAGGCCACATCCGTTGCCCAGCGTGCTCTGGCCTCCTTCTCCTACTTGAATAGCAGCATCATTGTCTCCACCTGCAGCTTGGCCTCTCGGATTGCCACCATCTTGCTCCTTGAGTCTTCCTCGGTGACAGTGTTCCTGGTTGCGGTGTCACTGGATAGGGACACAACAGCAGCTAGAACGGAATCGTTGACGGGCTCTGTGGTGATTGAGGACTCGGTGTCCTCAATAGCCCTGGGTTCGGGTCTACCGAACCCCACCCGCTTCTCGCCAAGGTTCCCGCATGGGTCGATGATGTCTTCCTTGGTGGTAGTGGTCGGAGTAGGAACTTGTAGTAGAGTCAGCGAAGAACATGTCGTGGTGTCGCTACAGTACTGAATGACCATTTGATAGCAACTGTCGTAGATATTCCACCCATGCAATTCTTCAAAGGCTTCAACAGCTCCATGTATGGATTGGTACACAATCCAAGCTAGCACTTCATCGGAGTTCCCAAGCACATGCATCTTCACATGTTCCACCAATCCAAATGGAGAGAACACTTGATGAAGCACCTTATGAGTTATGGGATAACGAACCCGGAGAATGGTGACCTCGATAACACGACTTGGGGACCTCCAATCACTTGTGGTCAGTTCGTTGAACACATAGCGGGTGCCCAACTTCCACTCCATCTTCATGCCGAATCCTATGGATTGAACGGCTCTAATACTAGTTGTTAGCAACCATTGGGGAAGAAGTAGCTAGAGGAAGGTTCTAGAAGAGAGGAAGAGAGAATCTAGAGGAGGAGGAAGCACAGTGGAAGGAGAAGAAGCTAGGAAGAAGAAAAGTCTGGTTCGTGTCTATTCTGATCGATGCTTTGCTCTCTGGTCTTGGTCCCTATTGTATTGGATGGTGGCCTATCCTGCCTGTTCCAGGTTGGGTGCCAGCCCGCACTAGCCCAGTTCCTAACACACTGACGTGCTACTGATCTATCAGAGCCGTCCCTCCATCAGTTGTCATCGGTGCCCGGAGCCATCAGCCGCTCAAGTCATTGGATCCACGAAAGCAATGGCCTCAAGTATGTGCCATACTGCCATCTAGACGTTATCCCTTGAGCTACTGAAATTGAAGCCACACGAAGCCTTCCCTTGCCCGTTGCCTCACGAGCAACTACATCAACAGGGAGAGCAATGGGTTTGAGTACGGAAGAAAAGCAGTGGAGGGGACAAGGAACGGTGGATATTGAGAAATATTATTACCCCACCTTAATGGAAACATATTGTGTGTTTACATCTTCTTACCTAAAAACTATTATATATGGGCCAAGCCCATTTATAATCTTGAAAATCTCAAAGGCCCAACCATGCAAAAGGGGCGGGGGGGGGGGGGGGGGGGAGGGGGAGAAGGGCGCGCGGCGCACGACACCTACATGAGTGGCTCATCAAAATCTGATTCAATGTCTTGCGCAAGTGCCGTTTTCTTTTGTAGTTTTATTTTTACAATGTGGGACGGTCCACATGGTTATGAGATTTGAAGATTGTGTCGGTTAAGAGTTCGATCGTGGAACATCTCAACCACATAGATTTATCTCATTATATACCTTCCGTTTCCACAGTTATGAGATATGGAGACAACTTTACTTAATAGAGAGTTGGATGAGAAAATTACATGGATAAGTTGCTAAAATCTTTGTTTTGTGTTAAACAAGCTCATAAGCAATGTCATGATAAGTTCAATTGAGCTTTAATATTTACGGGCTTTGTAATCAATGAGGTTGATAGATGTGTGTACTATCGCTATGGTGGGAGTGAGAGAGTCATTTTGTGCATGTATATTGATGGTATATTGATCTTTGGGACAAATATTGATGTGATTAACGAAGTCAAGTCTTTTTTGTCTCAAAATTTTGATATGAAAGTTATGAGAGAGGCTGATATAATTTTAACATCAAGTTAATCAAGGGTGAGAATGAGATTACACTTTCGCAATCTCATTATGTGGAAAAGGTCTTGAGCCGCTTTGGCTACATGGATAATAAGCCATCTCCAACACTTTATGATCCTAGTGTAATGCTTCAAAACAATAAAAGATTTGCTAAGGATTAACGAAGATACTCTCAGATTATTGGATCACTCATTTACTTAGCTAGTGCAACAAATCCTGATATCTCATTTGATGTAAGCAAGTTGAGCCGGTTTACTTCTAACCCGGATGATGATTATTGTCGTGCACTTGAGCAAGTCACGCGCTATTTGCTAGGTACTATGAATTATGGACTTCACTGTACTGCGTAATCATCAGTACTAGAGGGTTATTGTGATTCAAATTGGATATCATATGCTAATGAGATTAAGGTTATAAGTGGATATATATTCACTCTTAATGGTACTACTTTCTCATGAATGTCTTGCAAATAGACTATCTTGATGAGGTTAATAATGAAAGCAGAACTCACTACATTAGATAAAACCACTGTTAGGGATGGCAGTTTTACCCGTTTACCTGATTACCCGCGGGTAAATATCATAATATGGTCGGATTGGTTCCTTATTTACAGCCTGTGGGTATGTTCGTGGGCGCAAATCGCTACCTGATGGGTATTTGAGTATGTGTATGGGTAAGGCTTACCCATACCCGTGAAACCCAATATTACCCGTCAATTTATATGACAAGCGGGATTGGCTTACCCTAATACGCTAGCAGTCCAACTCCAACCCCCCCCCCCACCGCCACTCGCACTTACGGCCCACACCAACTCCCTCTCGAGACACACCCTTCCCCACTCCACTGGGCACAGCTCCTCCCCACCCTTAGCTGCTCCACCGGGAGCTACCTTGAGCCGCTCCTCCCTGCCCATCTGCCACTGTCCAAGCGTCGCTCTGCCAGGCGCCGCCCCCAAGCCGCTCCACCAAGCGCCGCCTGTCTGTCGCCGTCCGAGCGTCGCCCCGAGCCACTCCATCGAGCACTACTGCCGCCTAGCCCCACGCCTCCCCCAGAGCCGCTTTGCCAAGCGCCACCACGACGCATGTTTGCCGTGACCACTCAGCCCCGCCCCTCCCTGCCCCGAACCGCGCCACCGGGCACCATCACGCCAGGTCCAGCCCCGCCCCTCCCTGCCCCGAACCGCGCCACCGGGCACCATCACGCCAGGTCCAGCCCCGCCCCTCCCCGCCGTTGGGCCATGACCGACCGTCCACCGCCACCTCCCAGCTCGACCCCTCCCCGCCTTGAGCTGCACTGCCGCTGCGAGCTCTGCCCTGCACAACGTCGTGCCACCATCGGCAGGTAAATGGGTATACCCGCGGGCAACGGGTACCCACAGACAACAAGTTTGGTCCTCGGTCTTCGCCCGTGGGCGTTTGCGGGTATACCTGTGGGCGGGGAAAAAATTGGCAGGTACGAGTATGGGTGAGCACTACTCATACCCACCATACCTGATTGCCATCCCTAGCTACTGTTGAGGCAAAGTGGTTGTGTGATCTCTTGATGGATCTTCTAGTGGTTGACAAACTGATACCGACTATCCTTATGAACTGCGATAATCATACTATTTTGTAAAAGTGAATAGTTCTAAGGATAATAGGAAGTCCTCAAAACATGTAAAGAAGCAATTGAAATATGTCAGTTTATTGAGAAACTCCGGAGTGGTAGCATTGGATTATACACAAACAACTAAGAACCTAGCAGATTCCTTTACAAAGGGTTTATCATGAAATGTGATAGATAGTGCATCGAAAGAGATAGGTATGAGACCCATTGTGAGTTAGACTATAGTGGTAACTCAACCTATGCGTTCGGAGATCTCATGAATTCAGACATAGGAAGAACAAGGTATTAGTTAACTGAACGAGAATACCTTTAACCCACTCCAAGTAAAGATGCAATACTATGACAATCTGTAATGTAGTTGGCTTTTTGTCTTAAAGTGTTACATTACTTTAATTAGCAAACATGATGTTCTATAGAGTATTCTTGAAAGAACACATCTATATGAGGCTGACTGTTGGTCATAACCTATGAGACTTGGTTAATCTCTAGTAAGCTCATGAAGAGACCATGAGTATGACTTATATACTCCACCTTGAGGGGTAGTCTATTGACAGCCAAGTATCAGTTATGACTTGTTTGCACCAATCATAGAATTCAAGGTATAGTCCATTATCCAAGTAGTGAATGAGTGCAGCTTAAATCTCTAGGTGGATGTTCAACCCTAACAGGTCTTTATCAACATACTGATATATCAAACAATATTGCGAATAGGAAAATCTCTGTGGGACTTGAGATCTTGTGGGATATTGTTAGATACATGGGCCAAACCCGTTTATAATTCCTGAAAATCTAAAAGACCTAACCATGCAAAGGGGGCGGGGTAGGGCGAAAGGCGCAGGCGTGCGACACCTCCGCGAATGGTCTGCTCAAATCTAGTCCAATGCCTTACGCAGATGTGACTTTCTTTCGCAGTTCTATTTTTGCAACGTGGGACGCTTCACATGGTTATGAGATACGGAGGTCGAGTCGGTTGAGAGTTCGATCATGACACGTCTCAACCACACAGGTTTTTCTCTATATATACCTACTGGTCACCGCCGCAACGCATACGCGAGTTAGGGTTTTTTTCTCTTCTTCTCTGTCGCGCCACCATAGGTAGACTACTCCATCCTGCGCGTCGACGTGCACCGATGATCGGGAGACCAGGTCTCCGGAATCCATCATCCTTGAGATCTTGCACGAGGAGAGGGGGAATAAGTTTTTGGGAAGCGCTTGGCTTTCTCTACGTCGTCTTCAACATCGACATCATGGCGTCTTCGGTATATTGTCCAAAGGGAGGTCAATCTCCTCCTCCTGCTTCTACCTTTACAGAAGATTAGTACGCTCAATGTAATCGCATCTGTTATTTCCTCATGTCTCTAATGATTTATTTTTTTGTTGTTCCTATCATCAAGTATATTAGAGTGATATTTGTGTACGATGTTATATATAGGTTTAGAGTATGCTCCTGCTATATGATCATGCTAGTTTATCTGTTCAAGTTCATAATTTATTTATGGATTAAAAATAAACCTAAAGTGTTAATTTTTTTCAACAAAAACTAGTGTCATGTTGCACACTTTCTCCCTTTTGGAGACGTATTTTTTTAGGTACAATTCAAAATTAATCATCTAAGATTAGTAGAAGCGAATTATTGGGATCTCTTTGGAACATATGATTCTCAAAATGCATGAATAGAAAGAAAAAAAAAAGCAAGATTTGAATTGCCTAGCTTCTTGTATTCTATGGAATTGAAGCACACTGGAAATCTAATGGAATGACCATTAGGTTGAGTGTAGGAAAAATATAGGAATTTGAGGAGATACAAATAAAAAAACTTTCCATGAGGTTAGAGCTCATGTTAAATTTCCTCCAACATTTCCATGGATTTTGGCATTTCATAGGAATTTTATAGAATTCTAGCATGGCAATCCTTTGCTCGAAAGGCATGTAGAAAAGATTCCCATAGGATCTAAGTCTTACAAAATTTCTTAAAAAATCCTTTGTTCAAAGAAGCCTCGAATATGACCGAACTCATTCAGATGAGAAGGGACTAGAAATTTCTCATGGAGAATGCATTATTTATTATTCCGGATAACTGTAGGGATGCCGAGTTGCCGACCCAGATGCTCATGTGATTTCATCAGCCTGCGTCAAAGCAAGATGTATCCATAAATAAATACGTGAGTAGACTTCAGCAAAGCAACACGTATGCTCAATCACGAAAAAGTGAGTTATTTTGTAATATATTGAGATACTAATAAATAGGTATTACATAGTAACTCATTTTTTCAACTTATAACCTAGAGTAGAAGATATTTTTTATAAATTATTATATCACATTAGAGGAATATTAGTGAATTTTTCTAGATTTTTTGAAATTATTGTGAAAATTTAAAAATTGCTAGAAGTTGCAAAAGCATCACTTTTTGAAGAATTTTAGTTTGAATTCTACACAAGATTTTTAGATGAATATAATTAAAATGAATATGTACAAAAATGGACACATTTTTTGCGCTTTTTAAACTCATGATTACTGTTCACAACGGAAAATGTACTGGACATGTCGGAAAAACGGATTTGAACAATATTTGATGGTAAATAGGCGAGAAACTCCGATAAAATGACCGGCATACGCCATCTGGTAGGATGGCAAGAAAAGCAATTGCTCCCTCACCTCTCCTATCCTGCTCCTCTGCCCCTTCATCCATTTTTCCCCGATCAAGCAGTACTGCTCCTCTGCCCCCTCAGCCGTGGGATAGAACGGGAGGACGCCGGGGAGTGCTGCAAAGGAGGCCAATGCGAAGCTCCTCAGAACTTTGGGCGGCGGGACCATGGCAGATTGGGCCTCGACGACTGTGGATTTGGACAAGGAGGAGCTGCAGCTTTTGCTTCTCTTCTTCTTTTTTTTTTTCTCGATCTCTCTCAAATAATTGTGCATGCAAATGATATTTGGATGGACTTAGAGCTTGGAAACTAGGGAATGTCATGGCATAGCATGCATGGCTTGATTTCAGATTTTTTTTTGGGATTTGGAGGGGAGAATATGGGGCTCTTTCTAGCTGTTCTAGACTATGCGTGAGAGAGAGTGAGGGGGTGTGGCCACCCCAGTACTGCAGGCACGTGGCGGGTGGCGCGGCACTGCACGAACAGGTCGGCGCAGAGGTCTCCCGCATAGCTACCAGTGGATGGGTCGGCACGGAAGGGGAAGAAGCGGCAGTGATAGGTGGCGTGACAGTCGCTAGGACGAGCGGTGCTGAGCCCGTGCCAACCCGGCACGATGAGACCCATCTTAACTTCGTATCGGGCCTAGACCTAGCTACAGGTGACTCGTGCCAACCTAGTCTAGCACGAACAGCTCTTCAGGCTGTCCAAGCACAGCCCGAATGGGGCTGGATCAGATTGGTCCAGCTCGGTCCAAATCCCAGCTCTATTCCTCCCCGAAAGCTCCGGATGATGCAATGCTGCTCCACCCCATGATCCATCGAATCTCACTAATCCCATGCATGTCAATATCACATTATCTCAATCTACACTAACATCCGAGCTATTTTCACGGACACAGATCCTCTGCATTAATGACGATTAACGCAAAGGATACTGTTTATACAGTAATATGAGTCTGCTGCTACAGTCCTCTACCTTAATTAAAACTGTAGCTACAGTGTTTGATTATACTGTATCACGAATCTGTACTGTAGCATTGCTGTATCAGTTGATCCAATCCATCCACCTCCAAATCAACGGCTGTGGAGTGCTCCTAATGCACTCCACTGTAGCTCTCTGCAGTGCCAGTAACAACTGCAGAGGATCCGTGTCCTATTTTCACATTGCAGTGTTGCAATTAACGACACAAATTGCCACGTAAAAATCGCAGTAGTTCTACATTAATAAGATGGATTTTTTCCAAGAAATATGCCAGTCGTGCCTTTGTGGCAGCATAACGTCGCATAGTACTGTAACATCACAGTGACAAATCTGCTAGCTAGCCGATGCGCGGTGGCAGCAGGGGCGAAGCTTACCACGACAGGTTCGCATCTGATCTCATCACGGGGATATGTCAGCTAGCAAAACGCAAATTTCACGGGTAGCTTCCCATCGTCCCATGCCAAATTGCCAATGGAACCATCCGATGCCGTGAATCCTGGGTCCGTTTGGAGGCTTGGACACGTCGGTGAGGACGTACATCAGCTCTGTTCCTTTCGGCACATGTGAGGCCGTCAATCCTTGTGTATCTGCAGTTTTGCTACTGTGGCATCGTATGGTTTGTACAATGCATGGACAAATATTTTTCAAACTGGACAAAATTTCTGCATGTGAGGCCTTCAAGACACGAGCTTGAAAGGAAGCAAAAGCATGGGTAACAGTACTATTCACTCCATTCGGTTTTCGAAGTTAAATTTTAACTAAAATTTTCTTACAAAGTATATTATTTATAACTACAAAACATATATAATGTGAAATCATTTTGAATTATGAATCTAGTTATATTATTTTAATACACTAGATATTTTTATAGTTTGATTAAATGTTAGTCAAAGTATGTAAAATTTGAGTTTTTTAAAAAACAATACATATTATTTCTGAACGAATAGAGTAGTATTATTGTCTTTATAGTATAATGAATGTATTTGTGCATGCCACTAACTAAAAAGAGGGGTGAATTCTATTCCGGAATATTATATTTTCATAGGAACTTAGGATGAGAATTTGTTCCTTCCTTACAACAATATATATTATTTTTGAACGAATAGAGTAGCATTATTGTCTTTATAGTATAATGAATGTATTTGTGCATGTCACTAACTAAAAAGAGGGGTGAATTCTATTCCGGAATATTATATTTTTATAGGAACTTAGGATGAGAATTTGTTCCTTCCTTACCGTGTCCCGTGATAAGGTAGAATAATGAAGCAACTAGGGGCTTTCCTAAGCCGACAAGGCTGCTTTCCGCACATGATTCCATGTTTCAGACTTTAGACATATACTCGTCCACGAAATCGCTACAAGAACCAACTAAAAACAGGGTTCACGGCTCCTTTGGAAGCAGGGTTGCAAAAGCGCGAGAATAGGATAGAAATATATGTACAAAACATAGGAATGAAAATATAAGAATTTTGATGAAGTAGCTGTTTGGATGAGCTAGAAAAAAAAGCAGGAATTTTTAGAAGATGTATATGGAAGCGAACAATAACAATGTGCTAAAATGCTTCTTCTTCTTATTCGTCAGTCTGTGATCTCTGAGATTTGGCTCCTGATTTACCTTGATCCTACCCGAGTAACGTAAATAAGAGATTGGAGTGGATGTTTTCTTTCCCGTGTTTTTTTCTGTAAAATGGTTACAAATAAAATTTTCCTCCAGCTTTCCTACGCCTATATCCTGCGAACCAAAGGGCTCCATAGTGCCAAACTGCCAAATCCTATAGAAACCAGAATCCTAGTTTCCTGTGAAATTCGTGTGAACCAAAGAGAGTCTCAAACCACACGACTAAGACCCTATTTGACGGAACTTCAGTTCCCATCTTCACATTAGATTTGATATCTATAAATTAATATAAAACAGTTTAAGTATCTATTTTCAATCTAAAAGGTAAACCAGATGACTCATTTAAACACCTCCAATATAACATCAGCTCTAGCTCATAAATTTTTAAAGTTAAAAATACCTTGTTCTAAGAATTATTAGAGCTAAACCTACCAAAGAAATATAACTCGATTATTTGTATTGAAAAACACATCGACAGGAGATTTTTAGCTGATTGAATTAGACTGTGAAAGAAAATCTAGTGTGCGAAAATTAACCACGAAATAAAACTTGATTTGAAGATAAGAAAAGGGAGACAAACTAGGCGAGTAACAGAGGCCACCACGTTCTTAGTGGTTCAGAAGATTGAGACAGGACAACCTAATCGCCCACGGCGGCCACCTCGGGGGAGATTCTCCGCATCCGCCGAAGATCCGCTAGGGGACACCCTAGGAAACGTGGCAAAATTGTGGCACATGCCTAGTACACGACCTTTGTCCGGAACCGGATCTCGTGCTATAATAGCATGTATAATGAGATGTTTTTATGAGATGTTTATAAAAAAATTAAGGTTTTTATTCTTAAGTGTAGTAACATATGTATTTAGGTGGAAAGTAAGATATTTAATTAAGCATTGATATTTATATTGGTGATAACAAGATATTTAACCGTATTTCAGTATATACAGTCTTTACTTTCATTAGAAATTACAATTTTCAAGTACTTGTAGTCTTTATATGCATTAAAAATTATGATTTTTATATAAATAATTAACATTTTCTTTTCTTAAACACATAGTATTATTCATACACTAAGCAGAACAACGTTCCCCTGGCGCTCTAGAGAAAAACACAATCTCGCCCTGTATAGTAATGGATCAGCTGACTGCTTTACAAAACTGCAAACCTTACACCACGTGAGCTTTATTTGTGTGTGCATGTTCGGATCAGAAAGAGAACCAAAAAAAAAAAAAAAACGTTTCCGAATTTCACTTGAGCGACGCAGGAGACCAATTTCGGCAAATAGGACTTCATCTCAATCGATTCAATTTGAGGCAAAATCGACGGGCACATACCGAATTCGGTGGACCAAACGACCGCGCCTTCAGAGACGGCGAAAGCGACTCCACTCCACCACGGCTCCAGAGGCACAGAGAGTGGATATTCCCTCGCCGGTATGCAGGAGCCTCTCCGGATCCTTCTCCACGCGCCACACGACCACACTAGAAGCCGCCGCCGCCTCGCACCTTCTTTCGCGGTCGCAACCTCCTTCCACCACGGCACCGGGCGGTGGTGCGACCGCGACGCGGCGCGACGCTGCGCAAACCAAACCAGAGCACGCGCCTCGTGTAGCCGTGTGGTTTCCCGCCGCGACCGCGCCAACCCTTTGATCCCCTGCTGCTGGCTCCAGATCGCAGCCTCGGAACCGAAACACCGGGACCGGCTCGCTATTCTTAGGCATCTCGTAATATTCCCCCGGCATCTTCCCGCCCCGCGCGCGGTATATAAGGCCACCCGTGGCACGGCTCCTAGCCATCGATCGATCACGAGTTCCCAGACTCACAGAGCGTAGCCTAGCCTCGAAGCCATCCAATTAAACCCTTCCTCGTCGAGAGAGATGGCCGGGATCGTGGTGGTGTTCGACTTCGACAAGACGATCATCGACGTCGACAGCGACAACTGGGTCGTCGACAACCTTGGCGCCACCGAGCTGTTCGACCGCCTCCTCCCCACCATGCCCTGGAACACCCTCATGGTACGTACACGTCCCCTGCCCTGCAAGGCTGCAATCCCGGCTGCCATTCTCTCCTATGCGTCGTATTTGATAGCGACCACAACGTCGCGCGCGGCCATCTCGATCCTGACATGATTTAGTTTGATGGCGCAGGACACGATGATGGGGGAGCTGCACGCGCAGGGCAAGACCCTGGCTGATATCGCCGAGGTGCTCAAGGCGGCGCCGCTGGACCCGCACGTCCCCGCGGCCATTAAGGCCGCCTACGCGCTCGGGTGCGACCTACGGGTCCTGAGCGATGCCAACCTGTTCTTCATCGAGGCTATCCTGGAGCACCACGGCCTCCGGGGCTGCTTCACCGAGGTGAACACCAACCCGAGCCACATCGACGCCGACGGCCGCCTCCGCATCGCGCCCTACCACGACTTCCGCTCCGCCCCGCACGGGTGCGGCGTCGGCACCTGCCCGCCCAACATGTGCAAGGGCCAGGTGCTCGACCGCATCCTCCGCGAGGCGTCGGCCGGGAGGAAGCGGGTCATCTACCTGGGCGACGGGCGCGGCGACTACTGCCCGTCGCTGCGGCTCGGGAGGGAGGACTTCATGATGCCGCGCAGGGGTTACCCCGTGTGGGACCTCATCCGCGAGAACCCCGCGCTGCTGCAGGCGGAGGTGCACCCGTGGGGCGACGGCGCGGAGATGGAGGAGACGCTGCTGCGGCTCGTCAGGAGGGCGCTTGTGGAGGACCAGAGCGCGCTGCTGCCGCTCGACTGCAAGCTCGAGTCCTTGCCCGTCGCCGTGCAGGACGGCATGCCCATGGCGCTCGGCGTCAAGAACTAATCCGAATCTGTCGATCGTGCTCGTGGCGAGTTATTGGTAGGTTGGTATATTTGACAAGATTAAGGACCGATGAGATTGCAGGATTGTGTTCTTGGCGAGCTCGAACAAATGTAACGCACGACCGCACGAGTAGTAGCGTTTGACTATGTTGACTAATTTGTTTGTGGTGTGATGTGGTGTATCCCTGAGCCTGTCACTTAAGATTTGGCGACGGCTTCTTTGTATCTTACGTACTGACAAATGATCAAATTTCAACGGATGAAATTCAAGAAAACAGAGTACATGCAACCAATACAACCAGGAGAAACGAAATCAAAGGAGTATGAATTCCACGTATTTGCATATTTTTACACGCACAACGTATCTCATATCTCAGTCATTAGATACTCATTTATTTATTGATTTTACTATCTATCTTATAATTTTTTTTATCTATTTCATTAATATAAATCTCAAATGCAAATGAAGAATCCTGATAAATTAGTTCTAGTGGAATTTTCACGTCCTATTTACTCATAGTTGCAATCAGGCGTGGTACCTGTCTGTCACAGCAAAATCCGTCGCTTCAATTCGTCTTGTTTTGAATCGCAGCAAAGCTTTCCAGAGGCTGCGCCCATTTACTCCGACGTGCTTATTGCGGTTCAAATGACATGTACCTGTCACGTATCCTATACCCGTGAAACTGAGAGAGAGATTGGCCGGCGGGTTCGCTGCAGATCCGAGCTTCACCAAAAATCAGGCACATATTCCTGGGATATGCTCCTCGATCCACGGGAAAGCAATTGAACTGGAGCCACGGGATCCCAACTCGTCCGGTACATTTGCTCGGTGCTCCTATGTTGGTTAGTGGTTACACGTCGATCTTGATTGACGACGACTGGCGGTGGTCCGCGCTGGATTCGAGAGCATCTCAAAAGAGTAGTCATCTCACATTCTATTTCAGTTAAACTCCAAAACAATTATAAATAGATCTCTAGCAGAGTCTTCATCCTCCGTCATCTAACCATCCTTCACCCCTGTGCATTTCCGCGACCATCTAGACTCCGTGGCTTCACCCTAAGCCCCCGATGTTGGCTCCCCTATGGGCTCCGATTTAGTGTTTTGCCACCCCTCACATGCCTTATATGTTCCGTAGCTCTCTCTATTCTTCCTCTCATATGTTTGCTTCAAACATTGACTGAAAAACAAATCCAACTACATATTTTCCCTCCGTAGTTCTAGCTACTATAGCGGGAGCCAGACATACACTAGCTTTGTTTGCCACCAAAACTTAGCGACAATTTCACTATTCCGATTTTGATAAGCTACTCCCTCCGAATACTTGTCAATTTTACCAAAATTTTCTTCCCCAAATATTGGCACTCCATGCATCCGAACTTTTTGGTGTGAATAAAACAAAGAGAACCTAAAAACGAATCAGCCCTGAGAGCTCTACTCTATAAGATTTTCACCTCTAAGAGTCTTCCTTACCCTTATTGTTTTGAGAGAACAATTCTGGCCGTACATGAAGGTGCATCTTCAACAGTAGAGTAAGATGTTATCACTACTTCACTAGCATGGCATACCATGCCATCTGATAAAGGAACAAGAGACAACATCTCTAGTGCATTGTCTCTTTGCACATACACTTTGGGTGTGTTTAGTTTCTTTGCCCAAGTCGCTCGCCTTGCCTCGCCCAGCAAGGCTAGTCTTGCTAGACTAAAAGAGTCGAACCAGCTCGCCTGAGCGAGCGAAGGAAAAGCTTGCTTTCACAAGCACCGAGGCAACCGGCAAGGAACCAAACGCACGTACCGTTCCAACTTCTTGCTCAGCGAGAGCTAGGCAAGCACCAACAATGGATCCAAACACGTCCTTCATTACTCTTTTATTGCTGTCAACTTGGACCCATAGTTCAGCCACCATCATTACCTCCATCATGTCTCTCCATAGTTCTTTGTCCACGTCGCTCGCCTTGCCTCGCCCAGCAAGGCTAGCCTTGCTAGACTAGGAGAGTCGAACCCTTGCCTTTTCTAATATATTGTATTCTCGTTGTTACTCTTGTCCCTCTTTTACTCAACTCCTCACCTCCCTCTCCTTGCCCTAGTAACCTCACACTCTCCCTCCGACCACCACCCCAACTCCAAGTAGCCGCCAGTTCTTGCCCTGATCTCTACCGCATTTGATGGAGGATCTCACTAGTGAGTAGCGACTGCATCTTCTTTCTCTGCACTGGCCAACTTTACTATCATCTCTAGCACTATAGCTGATTGAATTGAGCGCACGAGGAACTACCCCTCTCTCTCTCCTCCGCATCACCATCCATTCGATGTAGGGTACGCATCGCAACAGCCGCATTAACCTTCTTTTTTTGATAGATAATCCCATAGTACACGTTCTTACAAAAGTCAATGCAATATACACACGCTCTTTTTATTTTTATATTTCAAAAATAAAAAATTATAAAATAGACGTTCATGTGAAAAAAATTATAAAAATAGGCTACTGTCGCCTGTTGGAAGAGCGACAAGCACCTGTCGCCCATCCAACAAGCAATAGGTTTTAAAAAATAAACATATTGCACCTCCAACAGGTGACATGTTAAAAGATAAAAAATTGCATTCCATTGCTCCCCAAATTTATAATACTACCGAAATAATCATGATTTTTTTTTGATGCAGAGGATATGATAATCTAGCTATAAAAAAACTCAGATAAAAATATGATGTGTACAATGAGAAACAAAAAAGATAAATGTTATTATACATAGTCTGTCAGAGTATGTACAAATGAGATTTATCTTTTTTTTATTTCTCATTGTATAAGTAATTGTTTGAGTTGATTTTTTTTTTAGAGCTAGATTATAACAAGTGGAAATTCCTTATTTGCCATTAAAAAATACCTCTCTTCCTTCTACGCCACTTCAGGAAACAAATTTCCTTATCTTCTGTCGATTTCAATTTTTTTCCTTCCATGCCACTCTGTTGGCCTTTCTCTCAATTCTAACGTCGAAATTCACTGTTCATCAGTACTATTCAAGGGCACAATTGTCTTCTGTTTCTCTAAAAATCCTAAAATTTATTTTGTGTGTTTCCTAATCCATGTGCAACCTATTTTAATTGGAATCACCCAAAAATCCTTTGTATAATTTAAACTAAAATTCTCCAAATAATACTATTATAATTTCTAACAACTTTTAGGGCCCGGTAAGGCTAGCCTTGCCTCGCCCAGCAAGGCTAGCCTTGCTAGACCAGGAGAGTCGAACCAACTTGCCTGAGCAAGCGAAGGAAAAGCTTGCTTTCACAAGCACCAAGGCAACCGGCAAGGAATCCAAACGCATGTACCGTTCCAACTTCTTGCTGAGCGAAAGCTAGGGAGCGCCAACAACGGATCCAAACACGTCCTTCATTACTCTTTTGTTACTATCAACTTGGGCCCATAGTTCAGGCTCCCATCATTACCTCCACCATGTCTCTCCCTTGCCTTTCCCAATATATTGTATTCTCATTGTTACTCTTGTCCCTCTTTCACTCAACTCCTCACCTCCCTCTCTTTGCCCTCGTAACCTCGCACTCTCCCTCCAACCACCACCCCAACTCCAAGTAGCCGCCAGCTCTTGCCCTGATCTCTACCGCATTTGATGGAGGACCTCACTAGTGAGTAGCGACTGCATCTTCTTTCTCTGCACTGGCCAACTTTACTATCATCTCTAGCACCATAGCCAATTCAATTGGGCGCACGAGGAACTACCTCTCTCTCTCTCTCTCTCTCTCTCTCTCTCCCTCCCTCCTCTGCATCACCATCCATTCGATGTAGGGTGCGCATCTCAAGAGCTGCATTAACCTTCTTTTTTTTAGATAGAAATTGCATACAAATAGAGCATTACAAAGGAACTCACTTTTAACAATATAATCTAGGGTTAAAAATAATTTTATAAATTAGTCCATCATATAAAAGAATATTAGTGAAATTTCTAGATTTTTGGGATTTTATTTGAGTCCCTAACAACTCTTACAAGTTATAAAAGTAGCATTTTTTGGAGAATTTTAGTTTAAATTCTACACATGCTTTTTAGGTGAATCCAATTAAAATGGTTTGCACATGGATTATAAAACTGTATACAAAGTTCTAGGATTTTTAAAGAAATAGAAGACTACTAATTTTTTGGAGAACTTGTGCCATAAACAGTCTTGGTGAATAGTGAATTCGACGATGGAGAGCCAACAGAGTGGCATGGAAGGAACTAAAAATGAAATCGATGGCAGATAAAGAAATTCGTTTCTGAAATGACATATAAAGAATAGGGATATTTTTTTATTGCAAATAAGGAATTTTTCATTATAACATCCTCTACGATCTACATCATAGGTTTTTTTTTTTTTGAGAAAAACCGTGATATGTTTGTGAAAGTGCATCTAGTCTCCCTATGTTGGTTTTGATGATTGACGACAAACGATTAAAGGACTAATATGTTCAATGAGTATTTGAATAGGTAAAAATCCCAATGATGAAAGCTAAATGACGTTGGCGATCTTTAAAATGAAGAAAAAAGACGGTGTATGGTTATTCCTATATTTATGCGCAAAATGTGAATCTAGTGCTAAGGGATCTCATTCTAAATGAATTTTGGTCCTAGTACAATATTTGGATTCATACAAGACCAATGTCTAAGTCAATTCACCATTATTGGTTCCATTTGCTCTCTTTTTTTACCGCTTGTCAGATTTATTTGTTCATCTTCATACCAATTTATCTATTATGATCTTTGGATCGTGTTGATACGCTTGTGATTATAGCTTTGATTGATTGTGTGTTCGCTGATCACAAGTGGAAAAACATCCAAAGTGTTCGACTAATCAACCTCTCTAAAAGTCCTTCCGAATCTCAGTTTCAAATTCCTTCAAAAAACCTTTGTTTTGTATTTACACATATCAGAATATCCAGTGTCTCAAACCAGAACATCCGATCAGTTAAAACTCCCAGATTCTTTCCTCAAAAAATAAGCATATCGGAACTTCTAATTTATACATCGCAACTTCCGATCTTCAGTCTTTCTGGAAATTTACACGTACGGAACTTCAGATCCTATGATCGGAACTTCCGATGAGTGGAAGTTAACAACACCTTTTACCCTCAGTGAAACATTTTCCTTCTCATTCTATTACTTTCACCGTTGCCTCTCACCTCGGTCTCGCACTCCCCCGGCGATCGAACCTTCCGAGCCATCGAAAACTCCAGTTCTTCCTCTGATTTAGGTTCTCCCTCAGCCAGAGACTCCGATTCCTCTCTGGATCGATGTTCTTCTCCGATGTTTGCTCTCCCTCAAGGCATATTCGCCTCCTTCTAGGGTTTCTTGAAATCTTAAGTCTCTTGTGAGTCCCTTCGGTGGAAGTATAACATGTGGTCTTTAGATGTTGGATCTATAATCATCTCTCATAGTTGTTGGTAAAAATCATAGAAATTTTGATTTTGGTGCTGGACTGTGAAAGTCGAAACTTACGATCCATGTCGGAACTTCTGATTGATCCAGTCGGAACTTTCAATTTTCACTGATTTCAACACTAATGTCTAGATTTTTTTTTCGATCTTCTTTCGCTTGATCCCAAGTCTTTACGCATACCTATCTATCTTAGGATCAGTGATGGAAGATAGACATGTTTATGAGAGGATGATCAAAGCTAGAACCAATTCATCTCAACCGGAAAGCTCAAGACAAAGAAAGAACAAAAAGCAAGCAACCAGTATAGGCAAAAATCCAAATCCAGCTATGCCCGCAATTGAGAAAAGCCCTCAAATAGCTAATGTTGTTAGAGGTGGTTCTCTACCACCTAGAAGAGGTGGTACCTCTAGTGCTCAGGCAGAAACTGAAGAAGATGTTGAGATGGAGCCACAAGAGGAGATTGGACCCTTGAGGATGCACGTGCCTAATAGAGCTAATAATCACCCAAGGCATTGCATCAGCTACAAGGGCAGATCTGTTGTTGTCAAGAAGCAAAGAGAATCAGATCCTTTTGAGTTTGACAGGTCCTCCACTGCTAATCGTTTCTGGACCTTCTTTCAGCAGGATTCCTATAAGTCAATGATTCTTCCCATGAAGTATCCCACATCTCGTATGTAGTTGATTAATTGAAGCTACATAGAGAGCCAAGATAATGACATCTTTGATGAAGTAATTGCAATTTGTGAGTTTCATAATCTGAAGGGTATCATGGCATTTGAATATCCTTATTGTGAAGAAGTGATTGCCCAGTTTTATATTACCTATTATGTTGATCATGATGCTGCAAGGTCTATCCATTGGATGACAAATGGTACAAGATCAAATATTCAGCGTTTGCTAGACTTTTAGGTTTCACTGCAGATGATTATCGCGACACCGACAAAATCCATAATGAAAATGTCATGGAGACATAAGAGATGTAGTTCATATATGATATGAATGAAGAATACAAGCTTGGAAAAATAAAAGGTCTTCCTTTTTATGCTTATCTTAACAAGATGGTGATGAAAACAATTGCACCTAAAGATGGAGATGCCAACAGTATTCTTTCTTATACTAGGAACTTGCTTGCAAAAATGAAGGGTAACACAAAGTTTAATGTGTTTCACTTTATTTTGGAGGAGATTCTCTTTATCCCTCTTGATCCTAAGAGAGGATGTAGCTGTGCACCTTATATTATGCTTATGATTGAAAAAGTCACCAAACTCTCTTTTCGCAAGGAAGTGAAGCACTCAAGGCTGCAAATAAGGGTGATTAAGCGTGTTCATTCCTCTCCGAGTGCGGAGTCACCAACACTAGAGTCGGCTTCTTCTTCCTTCACCCTTCAGATCTTAAAGTCCATCTTTTGCTTATGCAAGAGTACTTCTGTGAGAGTTCAAAAGGAGAGGGCTGCTAGGAAAAAGCTCACTAGGAGAGTCAAAGAGATCCACATGCACCTGAATATTCAGCCACCTTGCTCTCCCGATGGTTTTGAGGTTGAGGACAATGATGAGGATGTGATAGAAGATCCTTCCAGTATAGTTCCTGCTCATGCTTCTGCTTCTGAGTTCGATGGAGATGAGGACGAGGAGGAGGAGGACAACGACAAGTAGACCACTATTTTAGCTTCTTTCTTCTTTTTGGTGTCTTGATGCCAAAGGGGGAGAGAAAAACTTAATCATATCTTAGGACATATTCGTTTCCTTTCCATCGTTGTCAGTTGGACTTGTTTTATGTATTGAACCTTGTTTAATGTGTTGTAAGAACTTTACTATACTAGTGTGATGTAATGTGCTACTCTTATGTATTATGTATGGTATGTCAAATGTCGTATCTTTAATTATGTTTCATATTGTGTGAGCTATCATGTCATATGCAATTTCTTTTGATATATGTGAGATGACATGCTCTATATATTCATACTCTCTTATGCCGATATTGCTAGGGATGAAAATGGTCGGAATACGCTAAAACCGTTTCTGTTTCCGTATTTTTTCTCGGAAACGGAATCGAGAGTGGTAATGCCGGAAACGAATATGGTATCGGTTGTATCGGAAAATCGAAATCGGTATTATCGGATCGATAATATGTCGATATCGATCAAGAATCAATAATTCTGAACGGAAGCACCAAAATATAGCTCACAAGTTATACATCACATACGATAAGTTTAACAAAGTCATACATGACATGACTATAATCGACATGAGTATATGATATATCGATATATCTTATATGATAAGACAATTGTTAATTGACAAGCACAAGGATACAAATCTCCATACAAGCGCAAATGTTTAGCACAAGAATTTAAGTTTCCATACAAGCACAACACAACCTCATTACAAGGATTAAAGTCTCCATACAAGCACAACACTAAGTCTCCATACAAGTTTTGTCCATACAAATGTTATTTGACCAAGCACAACACAAACTCATCACTTTTGAATTTCCTCTTTCTTCACTTTGTTTGGCGGCCTACAGCTCAACCTCAAGCTCATCATCATCACTTGCCAAGTCTTCGTCCTGTTGTTTTGTAGGAAAATTATTTAATTAATATCCAGCAAGTCTTTTTGCACAAATGAGAACAGAAAATAGAAGTAGTTGTACAATTTATATTTTATACCTCAAACATCATATTATTAGCAACAGCCTCAAGAACGTCAAGATCAACGACCAATGACGAAACATTCTTAGAACCTGAAATATCAAGGCAGGTACATTAGTAAAAATGTAAAGATTTTACACGAGTAGAAGTTTAAATTGTCACCTTTTTTTTGCTGCAGCTATCCAATCTTTAATGCAAATCAGTGCTTGTACCATCTCAGGATCAAGACGAGAACGATATGGATCAACAACATGGCAGCTAGCACTAAAAGCCGATTCATAAGCTACCGTTGACACTTGCATGGCAAGCACATCACGAGCAAGCAGCCACAAAATAGGATACCCATCCCTCGGACCCTTCCACCATGCTAAAATATCAAATGTATGATAATTGGCTTTAGTAACCTTTAACGGTGGTTCTGCCAAGTACTTATCCAAGTCATTTGCATAATCATCCAGGTCATGTGTGTCATATAGGTAGCTATTAAGTTTCTCATCTACAGTGTCTATAACAGATCTACCTCTGATGAAGGTGTAGGTGCTTTACTCTTTAAAGATGAAGCATTAGTAGAAGCATAGCATTCATACATCTTCCTCGTAACACAATAAAATTTGTTAAGTTCATCTTGATAGGAATTTTTATACACCTCCTCAAGTAAAATTCTACAATTTTTCTCTTGAACCGAGGGTCAAGAACACTTGCAATAGCAAGAGCGACATTGGACTTCTTCCAATACTTCTCAAACTTAGAACTCATAGAAGTTTCCATACTACTAATAGTAGGATCATCACTATGACACCAATCAGTAAGCAAGAACTTAATCTCACAGAAGCCTTTGAAAAATAAGTTTGCAGTTGGATATAATGTACCAGAAAATAACTCAGTGAGATCAAAGAACTTTTTCAAGCATGGTAAAAGAGATTTTGCCTTTTCCCATTCTGTAGAGGAAGGAGCAATTTTCTCGTACCTGCCACGTTCGCAGGACATGAGCCTCTCAAAAGCAACCCTATACTATAATGCATCCCTCAACATGGTATACGTTGAATTTCACCTAGTAGAAACATCAAGTGAGAGGCCTGACTTTGTGTCCAATCCACACTCAGTAGCACACTTTATGAACTTCTCCCACTGCAATGGAGAACCCTTCACAGCCACTACAAATGCTCTAATATTCTGAATTGAAGATGCAATCGCACTCATACCATCTTTAGCAACCAAATTAAGAATGTGATTAGCACATCTCACATGAAAAAATAGACCATCACAGATTAATGGATAATGCTTCTTCAGTCCTAAGATGACATCCTTAACATCAACTTCATTTGCAACAGCATTGTCTAGGGCGCAGGGATTTTATAAACTCAACAAAATATTCATGTTCAACTATGTTGAAAGGATACTCATGCATGATTATTGCAATGTATAACTTTCTTAAACTAACTTCTTGATCATACTTGTATGGTTCAATAACTGTCATACCTTTCTCATGATCAGTTTCTGATTTGAGTTGTTGCTGGCCTTTAACAATACTGTGATAATGCTTTAGATGACTCCAAAACCCAGTCATTTCTCGGTTACTCTCAGCTCTACCTTTGCTGGTTTTGTTATTACACCCTTTGAACTTAAATTTTGCCCACAACTGATCAACCTGCTTGCCATTCTCCTCCACTGTCACTATGTATTTGGTGAAATACTGCCATACATCTAATGTGCTCTTCTTTTACTGTTTCAAAGGAGGTTGTCCATCATCCTCATGGTCCACATCAATGATATCATCAGCACATGCACCCACTGTGCCACTTCCACTTCCACTAGCTACTATTTCTAACTGCCTCTTAGCTGAAGAACATGTTGCTGCATTTGTACTCGCACTTGCACTTGTAGCTAACACCACTTTGTTCTGAGTTCCTATCATCCATTGATAGACAAATAAAAATCAGCAAAGCAAATGAACTATAAAATGCACCATGTTGTTTTCCTACCACAATGAAACATTTTTTTTTGCGAGGAGGAGACGCCAGGCGGAGGAGGCGCCGGGTGGAGGCACGCCGGAAGGAGGAGGCGAAGGCAGGTGGAGGCACCGGGTGGAGGCGGCATCGGCTGGAAGTGGCACCGGGCGGAGGAGACACCAGCCTGAGGCAGCGCCTGGCGGAGGAGACGCCAGCCTGAGGCAGCGCCTGGTGGATGAAGGTGGCAGGCAGTGGTAGTAGGGTTTCCGACGGTGTCGAGCCGGCGCAAACTGGATTGGGGGGCTGAGGCATTGAGCGACGGTTGGACCCAAATACCGAAGGCCCAAACGGTGAAACGTCGGGTGAGGTGTTAAAGTGAAGTGGGCTGACGGGCTGATATATTTCGGTAAATACCGAAGGCCCAGACCGGTAATTTCTAGTAAAAATTAGAAAACCGACTAAACGGCCCGAAGTGGCCCAAACCGATTCCGCTACCATTTTCGGGATATTTTACTGATACCGATTCCGAAAATTACCAATTTGGAAAGAGACAGTCGACAGTTTTCGAAAACGGTCCCCGGTAAATCGGGAATTTCCGTTACCGTTTTCAGCCCTAGATATTGCACATCTTCACACTTGCACACCCACGAATGCAAAGATATAAGGGTGCTTTCACAAAATTTCCTTTCAAGATGTGCTTTTGTTTTTCAAAAAAAAATTAATTTCATACAATGCACACCTTTAGGGGAGCTCACCATATATCCTTGTATTAAAAAATAGTTTTATTTAAGATCTCTTGTAAGCTTTAATTATGTTATCATCAATCACCAACAAGGGGGAGATTAAAAGTGCATCTAGGCCCCTTTTGTGGGTTTTGATGTTGACGACAAACGATTAAAGGACTAATATGTTTAATGAGTATTTGAATAGGTAAAAATCCTGATGATGAAAGCTAAACGACGTTGACGATCCCTAAAATTAAGAAAGAAGATGGTGCATGGTTATTCCTATAATTATAGAATTTTACTTTAATTTGAGTATAGGAATGTTGTATTATTAAGAGAGTTGTAACGTTGAAAGCTTTGTCACGATCTTAGTGCTCAAAGTCAATCCTTAGAATGAGAGACACAATCCACAATACAGATACTTGTTTTAAAATGTTCTGTTGATATCGGAAGTTCCAATAGGTCATATCGGAACTTCCGATATATGTCGGAGTGTCTGACGTGTTAAAATTTTGAGTGCTCGGGAAGTCCTCTGTTGAATCGAAAGTTTTAATATTTTCGATCGAAAGTTCCAATGTTGATCGGAGTGCCTGGAGTGTTAAATTTTTGAGTGCTCGAGAAGTTCTCTATTGAATCGGAAGTTCCAATGTATTTAGTCGAAAGTTCCGGTGTGTGTATATTTCTAGTTTCAGTATAGATAGAGTGAGGTGTAGCTATTACTTTGAATAGATCAGAAGTTCCAATCTTAAGGTCAGAAGTTTTGATGTGGACTGGAAAAGTACATAACAACTAGTTTTTGGAGGATACCCTATAAATACTCCTTTGCCTTACCCTCTTCGAGCTGCTGCTGCCTTGACAAGAAAACACCTCTAGAGCCCTAAAGTTCACATCTCCTCTCCCTTGCTTTGTGCTACATTTTGAGAAAGGTATTTGAGTGAGAGATCAAGTGAAAGTGATTTCAAGTTCATCTTTGAGCAATAGGTTTTATCTCTAAGCTTTGCTTCGTGTGCATTTGTTACTCTTGGAGATTGATGTCTCCTAGACAGCTATGAGTCACTAACGAGCCACCGATTCACTTGTGGTGCGTCATGAGGAGTTTGTAAAGGTCGGATTTCACCTCTAAAAGGGAAGGAATACCAAGTGGAGCTGAGGAGTGCTTTGTGCAATCTCGTGTGGAAATGGGTTAAAGGAGGCTCAGCTCAAGTGCGATCGAGCTCCTCAACGGAGACGTAGGATCCCCTCAAGTGCGACCACTTCGGCAAGGCGTGCTCAAACCTCTCACAATCACCACCACAGTTCCTTCATAATCTTCCTTGAAGGGCTCGACGGTGCCACAACCTCCAAGCCGTCTAGGAGGTGGCAACCTTCAAAAGTAATAAGTTGATGATGCTTGCTTGAAGGATCACAAGTGCCTAATTGCTCAAACTCTTTGAAATTATGCACTAGTTACTCTCAACCTCTCAAAGATGCAATCACCAAGTCAATGGAGAGGGAGAGTAAGGGCAAGAGCTCAAGGTGTTGTATTTATGTACTAGAGTCAAGAGATGCATTCAACGAACCAGCCATGCCCTTATTTATACCTCTCTACACAAAAACTGACCGTTACTGCCGTTCTGACAGTTCTACGCAAGTGGCAGTCAGACCGCACCACCATTGGCGGTCAGACTGCCCCCGTACAACGGCTACAGACAACGGTCGAATTTAATTCTAACATAGACTGGTGGTCAGACCACCGCCCCTCTCGGTCAGACCAGCACAAACTTGGCGATCAGACTAGTGGACCCCGCGGTCAGACCGTGGGACCCAAAACTCTCTGTATGATTCTCGATCAGACCGACACACCCTTCGGTCAGACCGGGACTTGGTTTTACTCAGCGTTTGATAAGATTTTATACAGCGGTAAGACCGCCTGAAGGGTCGGTCAGACCGCCACTCTCAAAAGAGTAAGATTGCTTTGGTTCTTATACAGTGATCAAACCACCGCCTGGGCTGGTCAGACCGCCAGCACACAGAACTTCCCAAGAGAAGTCTTTTCGACGGATTTTCTCAAACTATAATTTTCAACTCTATATGAAATGAAATTTTGAGCAATTTGGCACCATAGAAACCTTAAGTAAACACACATCAACCCCTCTTAATAGTATGACACTTATACTATCAATCCGATCAATTTTTCTTCTTTAATCTCTGTTGACCGGTAAAAGAAAATGCCCTACAATTATACCTTTGCCTTGAGCTAGCCATTCTTCATATTTTTCACTCATGCAACTTCTAACTCCGCAACATCTTTGTGACTAACATTTTCATAACTCATTCAAACATATTAGTCCACAAAAGACATATTGTCATTAATTACCAAAACACGAATTAGGGGCCTAGATGCTTCAGCATGCCCTTGTTGATAGCCATAGGCCGTAAAGAAGCCGATCTGACTTCAACCTGGCTCCACCGACCGCCAGCTTACTAGAGTTGGAGGCCCAAAGACCACCCTGGTGCCGTCGAACCAAAATCCGACAACCAAATAACACCCAAACACATACCTCAAACGCCTCCCAAAATCAACACCGGAGAGGAAGCGGGCACCAGCACCGCCATTGGAACCGACTTGGAGCAACAAAATCATGGATGGCCACTGAATCGACGCCACCAAAACAACCCTAACAAGCTAACTAGTCTATCTTACTAAAATACACCTAAAACTACTAGTACCTACCCTACAAACTACACCCGACGTTGATCTGCCAATATCCCTGCCCCTCTGGCGTCAAAAAGGTAGCTAGAGGATGGAAGATAGCGAGATCAACGTCAGATCGCGAGATCTACATCATAGGTGAATCAATCACCCAAAAGTAATGGATCATTACGAAGGATGGGCCTAAGAAAGGAATCGGTAATGCTCCTCGTCTTACGTCTGATACAGGGGAAAAATCGAACGCTGGCTCTTCAGTGCAGCCCACCTCCAGTGAAGGAAAATGCCCACGAGTTTGCATCATTCGTCAACGTGAAATATCGCAAGCGCTCGCCTGCCTGCTTGTGGTCTCGCTCGCAGATCGCATGATCAGTGCACTCGTTCACTCGCAGGTTCGCTCACCATACGTCTACGTTTCCAGAGCCTCTTGCACATCTTTGTTGGCGATATTACAGGAATGCATTTTTGTTGTTGCAGTACATGTTTTTATTTGTTGCAGCAATAGTTTCTCCCAAGCGTGGGTGACGACGAAGGTCCAACGGTGCAGTGCCACAACAATGGTGCTGCCTGTTGGGTGATCCAGACCGAAACTTTCGATCGGGGAGGCAAAAACTTCTGGTTCTTCCATGGAGGATTCGATTCGATTTTCACACGAGGTACTCAGTGTTTGGCGTGATAACTTTTCGCGTCAACACAAGTCCTAAGTGTCTGGTGGCTCCATCCGTGGATTTGGTACGGTGACCGATCTTGGGTAAGAAAAATTTATAGGAGCAGGATGCAACGAGCTCGAGGTCGTGGGATCGATCCCGGAGCATCCCTATGGCTTCTCGTGTGCCACATTCTGAGTAGACATGTTGCAACAATGTTTGATATTTGAGCACCCTCCTTCAGATCTGTATATTATAGATGTTGCTTGATGCAGATATTTCAGCTTAGATGATGCAAGTACTATTTTCTAATCTTGTCAGTTATGTTTTGAAATGTTGTAATGTTGCATAATCCTATATTTGTTTATTTGAGATCTTTGAATTATATTTCAATATGTTACACCCGTGTTACTTTTATGTTTCATTAGTTATTCTGAAATGTTACAACAATATTTTCTATTTGTTGCAATCTCTTTATTTTTGGTACTTGTTACACTAAGCTTTTTAGTATGTTGCAAGGACCATTTGTTTCTTGTTGCACTGCCAAATATTATTGTTTTTGTGAAAGGGTTGCATCATCTATTTCAGACCTTCTGCATATGTCAACTGTTAGTGGTGAACTCTTGATTTTGTTTACGTCTTGCTGCAATGTTTGCAACGGGGTGGTCTAGGATGTTGACCTTATCGTGGGGTGCTGCAATTTTTACGGTTGGTTTTGTTACCTCATGAGAAAAAAATATATCAAGATAAATATTACGTGAAAAATCTCCATATATTACGGTGGAAGATTTTTGTCATGATCGGATGGAAAAAAAATCAATACAGTCCAATCAAACAATAGAATATGCGTCGGATGCTACCATCTAGCCAGAGTCCGGGCGCTAGCAGGGCCCAGATTTCGAGGGGTGCCACACCTGGGCTGGGCCGTTGTACAGCCGGCACCACAGAGTTTTGGTACTTCTCGTCGCACCCCCAGCGCGCACCCAACACGCGCCCGACCTCTCCCACCCCCACTGCCACCTCCGTGTGCCGTGAGCTTCGAGAAGCCAATACCACCCCCCGAATTTCGCCTACGCTTCCACCTCCTCCTCCGCGAGGTGTGGAAACCCTAGCGAGAGGAAAGAGACCGACGCCATGGCGCTGCTACCGCGCACGGCGCGCCTGGCCCTCCTCTCCACCCCGCGGGCGTACTCCTCCGCGGCGGCCGCGGGCGCCTCGCCGTCGTCCCCGGCGCCGATGTCGAAGGCGGCCGAGTTCGTGGTCTCCAAGGTGGACGACCTGATGAACTGGGCGCGGCGGGGCTCGATCTGGCCCATGACCTTCGGGCTCGCCTGCTGCGCTGTGGAGATGATGCACGCCGGCGCGTCCCGCTACGACTTCGACCGATTCGGCGTCATCTTCCGCCCATCCCCGCGCCAGTCCGACTGCATGATCGTCGCCGGCACGCTCACCAACAAGATGGCCCCTGCCCTCCGCAAGTCAGTAACGCATTCCTCATCTCGGTTTCTCGGACCGATTTAAGATTTCGATTTGGGGATGGTTAGATCTCACAAAGGATCTGGGTTGGGACTAGGGAGCGATAGGTTTCCATCTTTGCACCGAAGCAATAGGATTCCATAGAAGAAGAATTTGATGAATATTGGTTAGCCATGCCGTTTATAGGAACCAAGTTGTGCTCACATCATTAGCAGGGAGAGTTCTCAGTGTGCCATGAATACTATCTGGTAGTTTGATTTGAAAACCAGCTACGAAGACATTGTTATATCTACAAGTCTTCTAAAAAAATGATTGTATCTACAAGTTTTCAACACAATTGGTCAATTTCCTGTGTACTGACACTATATGATAAACTTTTGTGTCTCTTTGATAGGGATTTACTTACCTTTGCACTTACAATCCATCATTTTCTTGTTTCCATATTGTCTTCTGGAGTTATCGTTATAGCTGTGACCTTGGTTTGCATATCACGCAAATCAACATTGGTGGTTTCTTGATATAGATTTGCATACAAGGCCTGCTATTTGAGCTGTGCCTTTCGACGTTGAGTGGTGGTACAGTTGTGTTCCTTCCTCTTAGCAGGCTGATGGAGAATTTGATTGTAACCCAATACTGATCTTTGGAATGTTCGTTAGTACAAATGAGTGACTGTAGATGCTGAAACACAGGAATACTCTATCAATTCCAGCACCAATAAGATGTATCTTTTGGATGCTATCCCTCCATTGCGTTTGTAAGTCAAAAAAATTTAAATTTGAGAACTGACTATGCAGAAGTATCTATAACCACGCCAAAAAAAACATCTAGAGTTGTTGCCAAAAGTACTTCTACAGTGCCATTCGTTTAACTCATTTACTAACATATTCTTATAAACTTAATAGTCAATGATGTTGGAGAAACCATGTTTTGTGTTTGCTTACCATGGTAGAAAAACAAGTAAGCATGCACTTAGGGTGTGTTTGGTTGCCCGAATGTCCTCAGCCTGTTTCGTACGAGTCACGCAGGCTGAGTTGAGTCAGGTTGAGTTGATGCATGAGGGTCTGTTTGGTTGGCTGCATGTACTGAGTCTGGCTGAGAAAAGATTGTGTTTGGTTGCCCGCATGAGTATACGTTGCATTACAAAGAAACTCACTTTTTTACCAAATAACTTAGGGTTGGAAATATTTTTATAAATTAATACATCACAGGTTAAGAATATTAGTGATTTTTTTATGATTTTTGAAGAATTTTAATTAAATATTAACTTAGATTTTTTGGATTAAATTAATTAAAATGGGTTGCTAATGAGCTCTAGTTTGCTCACAAAAATGTTTAGAATTTTTGGACCTCTAAATAAAATCGAAAGTTAAATAAAAAAAATCGTACGCACAGTGTTTTTGCATCTCCCCAGCCAGGCCCGACGGAAACGGCCGATTCCGGCGTTTCCCCGAGCCTGGCTGGGCGGATGCAGCTGCACGAGCGGGTGCAGTCAGGAACACCAACCAAACACGCGCATTCTGCTCCGCTCTGCATCCGCTGGTGCATGCACGCGCTCAGCAGGGCATCCAAACACGCCCTTACTGGCTGAATGCTTTGCATCTGCATGGATTTACTTATCTGATATACTGGAACATCAAGAGATCCAATATATTGGAACAGGGGAGGGAGGGGAGTTGTTTGGTGTGTCCTTTAAATTCCAAGCCTCGATTATACATAATAGTGATTTGCTTTAAGCTTTAGTTGCTTCTAATATGCCTGTATTATCTCTTGTGTTTTGAGATGTGTGTGCACTTGAGAAGCTTTCATGAAGAATTTCTGATGGTAGCTATTGCAATTTAGGGATAGTTGTTTTTAGAAGATTTTTTATATGAACTCATGGATATCTAATGCTCCTGACAGACACTAACTTCATTTATTATCTGCAGGGTTTATGACCAAATGCCTGATCCTCGATGGGTTATTTCAATGGGCAGCTGTGCCAACGGTGGTGGATACTACCACTACTCCTACTCTGTTGTACGTGGATGTGACCGTATTGTTCCCGTGGACATTTATGTCCCTGGATGCCCTCCAACTGCTGAGGCTCTACTGTACGGTGTTCTTCAGCTCCAAAAGAAGATCAACAGGCGCAAGGATTTCCTTCACTGGTGGACCAAGTGAAGGAAATCTTTCATTGCTTGTTCTTGTTGTTGCTTGCTTGTTATATTTCTTTGCATTCTACCTACTTGTCATCTTAAATAAGAACAGCCATGTGCTCGGATTTGCAAACTTGTTGTGCCTGGGAGCATGTATGCCCAGGTTATTTGATGAGCATGGGACTCAGTGTACTGGAAGTCAGATCAACAGTCATGGACGGACCAGTTGTGAATCTGGCTTTTGCTTTCATTGTAATACAGGAATACACCTTGTTGTCTTGTTTGTGAATGTGTTTCTCCTTTGTTGCAACTGAGCGGTTCTTTTTTCCACCAGATTACGAATCTGGTTTGTGAATGTGTCTCTCTTTTCCACTTACCACTTATGTCGTTTTTCATGCTATCTGATGCTGGAGGTCTCGAGTTGATACATCTGCAAATGGGTGCTAAGATAGTGTGTAAAATGGCCCCACAGTCCAACAACATATTCTTCGTCAAGCTCTATCTAGGGAAAATTTCTTCAATAGAACTGACTAATTGAAAAATTGAAGTGCATAAATGAGATAGCAAGTGGTCACAGTCCACTTGTCAGTGAAAGATTGGTACTATTTTTTCAAGTCTTAACAGGCCATCTTTGCAGTGCTAATTTGTCTGGAAATAGTACTATTGCAGGGAATTTGATTTGCCAATGAAAACCATATGCATAATGGAGTGCAGTTTGGAAAAAGCAATCTAAGACCATTTCTAACCATATTTTCTTTATTCATTTTCTTCCCGATTTTTCTCTCTGTTTCTATTCATTTTATTTTCTCTCGTCTTTAACCATTTTTTAAAAAAAATTATAAAAAAAAGAGAATCTTATTCTTAAAAAAATAAATTTGAGAATCCCTTCGCAACGAAACCGTAAAAAGAAATCAGAAGAAAATCCCTTGTAAAAAATCTCTAAATCAGTTAGATAGTCTAACCTCCCCTCCAAGCCAAGACAACAGCACCCCCTCCCCTCGTAGCCGCCTCTCCCAACTCGTGCCCTCTACTCGGATCTCTCCGTCCCCTTTCTCCAAGCCCCCCACCACAGCCAAGGTAAAAAACAGGCGTCGAATTGCCTCGAATCTGCGGTTTCCAACCAGCAGATTTTCTCTCCCCCTTCCGATTTCTTTTTCCTTCTCACCTGCATTGCCCCGTTTTCAACCAGCGGCAGATCCCATGGCGGCGCTGGCGTCGAAGCTGGCGCAGCTGCAGTCCAAGGCGTGCGAAGCGACGATGTTCGTGGCCAAGCACGGGGGCGCGTACCACAAGACGCTCATGGAGAAGAACAAGCACCACGTCGTCGACCCGCCCACCATCGCGAAGTGCCACGAGCTCTCCAAGCAGCTCTTCTACACTCGCCTCGCCAGGTCAGTGCTTGCTCCCCGTCCCCGAGCCCCTAACTGGCGTGTCGTCGTTTTACCGACCGGTTCTGTGCGCCCGAGTCCTCGGCGTCGATTGGCTTTTGGAATGCCAGATTGTTTCCTGATGTTTGTGTTGTTATGGCAAGGCGACTAGGCGCCAGTCCTTGCGCTGCCGAATCCGTGTGAATTGCTGAAATTAACGTGATTAGAACAGTTTGGGACAGTACGAGGATACGCCTTCGGAGGGTTCTGTGCCGCACATATGTGAGTCTCAGTATATCAATTTGTCAGCTTGTGTGCTACGGTTTGTCGCATTGAGGTGGGGGTTTTTTTTCTTGCATACTGCGTTTACTGATGGGATGGGAGGTTTACTTATCAGATTGGAATGCGACATTGTTCCTACGGGATTATGCGATGGGTAGCTTGGAGGACCTCTTGAGGGTGCGAGGCAGCATATATGATTGGTCTGGATACCCTTTACATCCAATGTTCTTCATTGGGAAGAGCCCAAGTTGCTCCATGTATCTTGATATTTGTCAGGATGATTTCAATAAAGGTACGGGTTACGGGAGGAAGTGCACATGAAATACATTCGGCATTTGCAAGCACTGATCATGAAATGAAATTATTTGATTGCATCATGCTTGGGTAGCCGCAATGGATTGGTTCCCTGGCAAAAATAGACCAAAGGGAATTTCACAGCCCACATAATCCTTGGGATGGGCTGATCTAGTAGCACCCAAAATATTTAAGATTCAAGCTTTTTAACCATTGTGAATTCTAGTTTCTGCGAGTGAGTGATGTCGCAATTTGCAGATGTCCATCACACTAAGTATAGAGAACTGCATGTCGCAATTCGCATTTTGCTTGAGATATCTTTGTTTAGATGAACCATGTTCCTTCCATCACATTGATATTCATGAATTATGTCTATTGCCTTGTGTGTTGAATTATATTCACTTAGTATATATAGAAGTTTGTGTATACTTGTTTATTAAGAAAAATGTGCATGATGCCTTGTCTGTATAAGAAAATTACTGCTGTACAAATTGCTTTTCCATTGAACTTTTTATATCAATAGGGAATTCGACGTATAACTTTCTTGAATTCTTTATTGCTGTCTGTAAGCTAGTAGGTAACCCCATGCTGTGGAGTTTGATATTAACAATATGTTTCAATCTGATGCCTATGGCTTTGAAATACTAATAAAAATACTCTGACTTAGTCAAGTTAAATTCCAAGTGTTAGACCAAGATGCTGGAGGACATAACACGAGTTAATGAAATCCACCTAGATGAACTCTAGGGGAGCCTGGCAATTTTGGTTTCTGGATGCAAACATCCTGAATTATGTTTATGGCAACGTTGCTAGGGCTAGTGGTTCACAAACAGAAGTAAATAACACATGATTTGAGAAAGATGCATTTTATATATTGTGCTCATCCTAAATTCAATATATTTACCTTTGGAGATTTGTCTCTTGCAGCCTTCCTGGTCGTTACGAGTCATTCTGGAAGGAGCTTGATGGCGCGAAGCTCTTGTGGAAAAACAGAAGCAATCTGAAGGTTGAGGATGCTGGCGTTGCGGCATTGTTTGGCATCGAGTTGTACGCATGGTATTGCGTTGGTGAGATCGTTGGTAGAGGATTTACTCTCACAGGCTACCATGTCTGAGTGCCTGCCTTACCTCTAGCATGAGCAACCACATTAGTCCACATTCGCCAACGAATACTATGTTGGTCAGTGTTACCCTGACATGAATCGTAATGCAAACTCGCAAAGTTTTGCTATTCTGAAGTCTGAAATACTCTTGATGCTGCTGAACTACATTCATCTAGGTGGAACAAACATGATGAGCTAATAATTTACTGTGTGTCATGCCCTTTTGTGCGTCTGAGTCTATGATATGCTTGCTACTTCTTTTAGTGCATGATATGCTTGATACTGGGATTGGGATCGGTTTTGTGGTATGCTTATGTTTTGAGTACTGGTTAGATGATATGTAGTGTTACATCCAAGACGTCAAAGGTGGTGTACCGTGCTCTACTGTAATTCGGTAGGATCGCTCAGTGCTGGAACTCGTGGGGTAAGTAATGCACGCGTCGAGTTTACCATCCAAACGTTCTGATGGTGCTAGTACACACTCGTGAGTGAGCTGCTTGTGGTTTGGTTCGTCTGACTTGTGGTTCGTCATTCGTGTCTGATGAGTGATCAGTGATGACGCCTTGTGCCATTTTGGTGGTGGCTGACCAGCTAGCTGGAAGGAACTGCCACTGGGCGGAGAAAATCGTTTGCGCGGAGTGCCGGAACCCGACCGGTAGCCGCCAACCCGCCGCGCCTCTGTCGCCGGCGCGGGTTGGGTTGGCTGCGACGCGGGCAGCAGCCGCGTGGGACGCGCGGGCGGCCCAGTCCACGCCACGTAAATCTTCGGCCACCAGCCCCTGCCCAAGCGGGGATTGGTCACCGTGCTTGCGCGCGTACTCCGGCACCGTCGCCCTAGCGGGATGCACGCGCACGTCCCCATTTGACGAGCACCTGCCCTCCCGCCCGCCCGCCCGCGGCGTAACGCGTTTCGGTCCTACGAATTCTTCGTGGGGGTGGCCGCCTCCCTGATGGATGTCAAATGTAAGCCTGGATAAGTTAATAAAGCAAAACCCATGCCAACTACGAAGTGCCAACTGCCTCTTGTTGATCAAACCCAAAATCCATGCTGAAGTAGTCCATCCAGGGCTCCAGGCACACGACCCAGCAGTCACCAGCGGGAGCAGCCCGATCTTGTTAACTTTTTTTTTAATTATCGATCTTGCTAACCACTCACTCAAAAACAGAAAAAGAATGAGCGAGTTAAAGGAAACTGATGGTTAGTAAAGAGAACTGCTTAAAAGGAAACTGATGGTTAGTAAAGAGAACTGAAGAAGTAACCCACGTAGTAGTTATCAATAATTTAAACGCATGCAAAAGAAGCGAACACCCTCAAAACGTTCATGAAACTTCCACCTGAATCCTGGTACCAACATGCCATTGTATTATACTCACTCCCAAATCTTCCATCGTACGTGCCCTCTAATACGGGCACCGCTTCATCCATGCATTGAACACTTCGCCACCGCGCGCGCTGCGCCCTCATGGCGCTCTCCAAACTTTTCCTCGTCCTCTTCTGCATCACTTCCAATGCCATCCAACCACCGAGAACACTCCACGTCCCCGTCGTCCACCGCGACGCGGTCTTCCCGCCCACGCCCGGCGCCACGCCGAGCACCCTCTTCCGCCGCCGCCACGCTACCGACGCCGCCCGCTACACCGCGCTGAACTTGACTGCCCACGATCGCCTCCACTCGCCCGTTCTCTCCGGGCACCCCTTCGACAGCGGTGAGTACTTCGCCCTCCTCGGGGTAGGCACCCCATCCACCCGCGCGCTCGTCGTCATCGACACCGGCAGCGACCTCGTCTGGCTTCAGTGCATTCCTTGCCGCCACTGCTACGGCCAGTTGACCCCGCTCTACGATCCGCGTAGCTCCAGGACGTACAGGCAGATCCCTTTCTCGTCGCCGCGGTGCCACGAGCTCAAGTACCCCGGCTGCGACAGCCGCGGCGGCTGCACGTACACGATAGTGTACGGCGACGGCTCCAGCTCCCGCGGCGAGATCGCCACCGACAGGCTTGTATTCTCCAACGACACGCACGTCCACAATGTCGCCCTCGGGTGCGGCCACGACAACGAGGGGCTGTTCGACTCGGCGGCCGGGCTGCTCGGCGTCGGCCGTGGCACGCTGTCCTTCCCAACGCAGCTGAAGGCGGCCTACGGGCACGTCTTCGCGTACTGCCTCGGCGACCGCACGTCCCGTGCACGGAGCAGCTCCTCGTACCTCGTGTTCGGCCGCACGCCGGAGCTGCCGTCCACAGTATTCACCCCGCTGCTGACGAACCCGCGGCTGCCGAACCTGTACTACGTGGACATGGTCGGCTTCAGCGTCGACGGCGAGCGGGTCACCCGACTCTCGAACGCCAACCTCGCGCTGGACGCGGCGACCGGGCGGGGTGGCGTTGTGGTGGACTCCGGCACGGCCATATCGCAGTTCGCCAGGGACGCGGACGCGGCGGTGCGCGACGCCTTCGACGCGCGCGCGGCTGCGACCGGGATGCGGAAGCTGGCCAAGAACCTCTCGGTGTTCGACGCGTGCTACGACCTCCGCGGGAGCGGGATCGCAACGGCCCGTGTGCCTACCATCGCGCTGCACTTCGCCGGCGGTGCTGACATGGTGCTGCCTATGGCGAACTCCCTGGTCCAAGTGGACGGCTCAAGGCGTCGGACGTACTACTGCTTAGGGCTCAAGGCGTCGGACGACGAGCTCAACGTGCTTGGCAACGTCCAGCAGCAAGGGTTCCGGCTTGTGTTTGACATGGAGGGAAAGGATCATCGGGTTCGCGCCAAACGGGTGCTGAGCTTGAGGAATCAAGTACCAGTAAAACTTCTTGAATCTAACCTAAAACACGTGTGTGTAAAGCTGCAGTTATAAACTGTTTTCTCAGGAGTTAAATGTACAAAAAGAGATTGTGGGAACTAGAACACAAGGTAAGGATGTAAGATTTTTTTTAGGTCGACCCAGAACCAGTATCACCTAATTGTCAGTTCATTTTTCCTTGGATTTATAAGTTAAATGAACTGTGGTGACCCAACTACCCATCGGTTAACCCACTTGCATCCTTAACGCACGTTCGCACCTTAGTCTTAACCATGTGCTTCCCAATTTGCCCACATGGACTTCATGTATTAATGAATCGCCGTCCCGATTAAGTTTTACAAAATCTGGCAGTCAATTGACCTTTTGCTGAGCTGCTTCAACGTACTGCAGCGCAAGCTTCTTCACCTTGTCGCCCTCCTTGATCAAAAAGTTCGCATTTTTAGCGTCATGGTGGAAGTTCATTACCTTGTCCGTTGTTTTTGCGACAGCCCATCTATACTGATCGACGGTAATTACACCACTCTTGCAAAGTGGCCTGATGTGCTCTTTCACAAACATTCCAACCTACATACATTCAAAACAAAGCAGCTTAGAAGGATGTAAACATGTGACATTCTACTGAGCAACACCTACTGCTATTCAGAATTCAGTGTCTAGGGTTATCAGGATAACCACACGTGTAAAAAGTGACAATTGTGAGAGCTATAAGAAACTGTAGCGCAAAAAATAAGTGGGTTACCTTCTTATAAATAGTACTAGAGGAATCTGATGTGTTTTTATTGGCTTGATCTGTTGCTGGCTTCTTTGAATCGTCTCCACCTTCCGCTGGATGGGTTTGCTTGTCTCCTTTGGGATGTTTGCTTTTCAAAGATGGATTGTCACTGGAAGGTTTCTCTTTACTGCACTCCAAATTCTTCCGTCTGCTGACCACTTCACCTTCTCTTGGCGAAACATTCCCATGAGGAGATTGATTAGGCAAACTGCTTGCTGTTTTTTCCGTATCTCTCGGGTTCTCCACATGACCGGTACTTTCATCAGGCATGTTACTATCATCTACAGTTCCCTTACCTGGTCCACTTGATTTTTCACATTGCACACTACACCTATCAGCTTCAGCCAAGTTCATTGCACTGGTTTCATTTGCTGTCGCACCCTTAGTTTCTCCGCTGGCTGTCAACTTCTGTTGCTCCTCAGAATTAGTTTTTGATTGCTGACAAGACATCGCTGTATGGAGGTTTTGACAATTTGCAGCATCAAAATCATTAGGCACTGATGATTTGCCATCTTTGAGTGAGGATATGTCCTTCACCCTAGATTCGGGACTTGACTTTAAGCTTTTGCTCAGTTCAGAGTCCAAATCAACAATGCACCTGACGTTGCATTCTCCTGCATTCACGAACAGTGTATCTTTGACAGTTGGATATTTCCTAGGTGAAAACTTTGGACAATCAGAAACTGACATGGAATTAGAATTACCTTCAACTGCCGTGATCTCTCTCTCAGGACTGTTAGGAGGGGAATCAAAGAGGCCCGCTTTCTTTAGTGCTTCTTCCGCACTGCTGAAGCTAACAGTGTGTTTGTGCACAGTTTGCTCTGGTGCAATATCATCGCCTAGTTCACTCTTTTGATCAGAGACGACTGTTCTGTTTAGAACCTCTTCCATTAGTTCCATATCACTGCCACTAACGTTGGTATCCTCAGATGTAACTTGCTGTGATATCAGATCACTGCCTAATTCAGTCTTTTCGGTTAGAGTTGAAGTGTCATTATCGGATTTTCCCTTGGCAGACTGGCGAGTAGCCTGAGAGCAAAGATTCACATAAACTGATTTGCTATTTGACCCTTCGTAAATATCCTTTTCTACATTGACAGCATCAGCAATAGCCAATTCAGTATCTGCACATCTGCGAATGACATCCAAATTTGCTTTCTGCAAATAATACTCAGCGATGCGGTGAAGTTGTGCCTGAGGTACATAAGTCCGATTAATAACTTGCCCACCGGATTAAAAAAAAATGCAAGCATACTTATGCTTAGGGTTTTTGCAGTTATTGTACTGCAGTTATTTTTTAGGCTGATATGGAAAAGTAATTGTGAGAAACTCAGCACCATGTTTGGCAAATGAGGTAACAGACTAACAGTTTAACAGATTCTATCATCCAATGGTTAATCCTTCTCTGTTTCTCTCTAATAACTAAACCATGTTTTCTGTTACTCCCTCCAGTCACAAGTGTCGTTTTCGATTGTGTGCAGTCAACATTTTCAAGCTTTGGCTACAAATTACTCTATGTATTGAGTTTGGATATTTGAAAATGGTAGGGTAGATTTGTCTCGAAAATTAGTTTCATAATAGTATAACTTTGTTATATTCTATAAACATATTATACCAAAAAGTAGTAGTCAAAGATGTGTTTTGGGGACCGTGTCAATGTCCAAAACGACACTTATTTGTGACTGGAGGGGATATTTGAAAAGCAACAAGATCTAATTGTGCAACATGGTGTAGAAAAAGGCAGCTAAGCAAGCACTAAAAAACTATTTAAAAGCGCCACCAAACGAGATTATCATAATATACCACAATGCCAACAGACTTAAAATTTGTAATCAGAGTTCAATGGATACACAATGCCAAACATATGATTACCTGTCTAACTGATACGGGAACTTTATTATTCCGGCCAGCTGCGAGCTGTGGCCTCATATCTGCAGGAAGTTGTGCCTAAGAAAACCAAATTAATGAGTATTTCTAGAGTTGTTAATGGACTTATTTAGAAACATTCTAAAAAAAAACTGGCACATACTAGTAGAGGGAAGTTCCCCTTGAGAGCATCAGTGTCTCCAGTATGATCTTTGCTTGTAATAGAGCCGGCATTTTTTCTTGCCAGGATCTCAAGAGCCCATTTTCTTTTGTCATGCTTGATATCACCAGCAGATTGGTTTTTTTCATTCTGTGAGGGCTGGCTGTTTCTATTTTCTCTTCTGCTAGATGCTTCTTTATTCAAAATTGAAGAGCTTGATACTTTCGCAGTGCTGCTGGGTGAATTGATTTTGATTGTATCAGTCCCTGCTCCAGGTATGTTAGGAGATGTGCTATTAATAGCTTTGATTTGGCTATTTTTATCTAATAGTGCACATCCTGCAAGGGCTGAGAGAGGTTTTATATCATCCTTCCTGGGAACAACTGATGCATCAGCTAAATACAACCGGGACAAAATGGAATTGTTGTTCTCTCCCTTTTTCCCCTGAGCACTTTCCTTGTCCATTTCAGAGGATTTCTTAAGTAGCTGAAGTACTGATTGCAGTGTCTCAATCTTTTCAGGATTTATTCCTGGGAAGCAACGATGTTTCCAGAATTCAACTTCCCAATCACGATGCCATGCACTTCTTCTTCTTCCTGTGGATGTTCCATATAACTTTTTGGTCAGATTCTCACGTTTCTTGCCCTTTTGAAGTAATGACCTCCTTGTTCTTATCAGCAAATGGTTGGTACTTTTGGCTGGTCCATCCACTGACTTTCCAATAGCTGCACGGAACGCAATCAAGAGTTTTTCATCAAAAGATACATCCTTGTCGAGTATATTAGTACCGGTATCTCTAACTACTTCTCTTATCTCTTGTTGTAGCTTTTGAACTACAACAGCTGATTCTTTTCCTTCTTCCTTTCGGAAGATCTTCTTCACTCTAAGACCAGGCTTATCTACTGCTCTTCTTCCTACAGGCTTTGCCTGCTCTCTACCAGGATCTCTTATGTAGTCCTCTCCTTCAACTATACTCATTATATCAGGAACAGATTTATGTCGTGGAACAAACTCTGGCATATCAACAATAGTAGCTTTTGCAGAACTAGAAGCAGTATGACTGTGTGTTGAAAAAACACCAGAGTTTTCGATTATATTCACGGCCTGCTCTTGAACTTCCAATTTTGCTTTCTTCGCAGGGTGGTTCACTTCATTTCCTGATTCCGTGCCTTTATTTTCTTTTATGTCACAGCTCTTATGTCCATCATGCCTGCAAAAAAATCAAATAAAAAGGTTGTTTAAATGAAATTTCCAAACTGAGATGAAACAAGTGAGTACTAAGTTCTTAAAGATATTCACCTGGGTGACAACTGCACGTTCTGAGCAGTTTTCATCTGCTGAACTGCATCTGCTTCAGTCATATCTATGTCAGTCAATCTTACCATCTTACTAGCTGCATCGATAAAAGAGAAGATGTCACATTGGACGCATAATGCAATGAACACAAAATATGGTCCTAGAACAAAATGCGGTATGACAAAAGAGGAACATGATACTTTTCACAACTTGAAGTTACTTGGTATGAAAAATGATAAGAAACACAGTGACCAACAAAGAAATTACTTTCTGTAGTTGCGGCAAGTGTAAATAGCCATAGCATACCAAATGAAACAAGCTATCAATACGGCATATCTGACTATGCAAATGACCACAACATACCTGGTGAGGAAGGCTGTGGAGATTTGATTACAGGAGATTTTTGGTTATTATTTTCATGCACTTGATTCTCCACTCCCGTATTTTTGGCCTCCTTGCTGTTGTCGACTAACGAACTAGATGACACAAGCTTTGGAACTTCCAACTGTTCATTTGATATGCTACCCTGCTCTGAGCTAAATAAGGTTGTAGATGACTCACGTACTGGCGAAAATTCTAATGACCTTTCTGTTTGGTCAGAAGAAACAGTGCAGATAACATTCATTTCAGAATAATTATGGTGGGATCTACTGAAACTATCTGTGTTCGTTAGTATACTAGCATCTGCAACAGTATCTGTAAAATCATCTTTGGAATGACTTGGATATGAACTGCAATTAAATGTTTCCTGTGCTGTCTTCAAGCCTAGTGAAGCTTCTGATAGAGCACCCCTAGTTTCAGAATGTGCACCAACCATTGATACAACAAGGGCAGTTTCACCCTCATCAGCAACAGATACTGATACCCTCCCAGAAAAAGATGCATCAGTAGTTGTCCTATCAGAACCAATGACACATTCCTCACTGAAGTTTTGCTTCAAGATTACATCTGCCCTGTGTTTCACTTCAGTAGACATGCATCTAAAGATGGAGTTGATAATTTAATTATTATAAAAGTGGAGCAAATCCAGCATAATTACTACTTGCAAGTCGTGAATGAAGAGAGGAATCAGAAAATATCACATTACCTTGGGCACAACCACGAATTTTCAGATGTCATTTCTGGATTAAACCCCACGCATATAGCATGATACCTGGCTTAAGGATCAGTGAAATCAGAAAAAGAATATGGTTCCCAAGTCACAGCTAATAATGGACACTGGACACTTTCACAAAGGATAACAAAATTAGAAGTACCATATATCACAGGAATCACAAGCAATTGATGTATCTAATGTTGAACCATCCTCAGCTGCCACAAGTCCACTCCGAATCTTGCAATCACCATCATCCAAACAAACTACCGCCTGGAGAATGGGGACAAACAGAGCAAGCCACACAATCAACTTTGTGACACAAGGAAGTGTGATTGTTTGAAAGGAAATGGTGAGTGTTATCTGAATATTGTTACTTCTGCATCAATATAATATGATGGGAAGGAAAACGCGTTGCTTTCCTCTTGCACATACCAATCATCATCACCACTGCACAATGAGAAGCATAGATATAAGTCGTCATGAAAATGGCCTTCATTTTATTTCTTTGAGCATTAATCGAAAAGAGGTTAAAATAAGATTCAAGAAATCAAATAAAAAATGTATGATCATGGCATTCACGGACAAATGATATGACATGAATTCACAGGCATATGATGCGACTACACACAAGCATCTAGGTATACCATTAACTTTTCCTACTTAACATGGTCAGGTGACCCAAATATCACTCTTTGTTTACTTGCTTTAAAAGAAACAAAGGACAAGCTTTTACTAGCAATGTGATTTAATCACTAAAAGTATTCCTCTACTTACATTGACGATGAAACGCAACATTCTGATATAAAAGGCTGAAAAAATTAGATAGAAATAGTTTACCTTAGGACTCAGGAGGAAACAGGGGAACCAGAGTTAATAACATTAACAATTAGGAACACTAATGTTGAACTAACATGCATGCATACCGAAAGTACAAGGGTTGCTGCTATACCTGGTTAGAGAGTATTCATCCTCATTAGTAGCTCCCGTCGTGCCATATAACTTCACCAATAAGTAGCAAAATAAACGATTATATTCAAGTGAAATTCTACCTTCCAAGGTGAGAAATTGAGCTAAACTTTTTTCCATCAAATTTCTTCCACATATATTATTAGAATTCGGCCAAGGAAAAATTGACAACCAAGGATATTCGTTACTTACTGGAGTGCATGTTATATGCTGAAATTCATTTTTGCAAAGAGGGCAACGATTTGTGATGGCAGCCCAGTTGTCAATGCATGTATAGCAAAACCTGGTATTTGAAATTCAAATATCTATGCATCACATTACAATTCAAAGAAATCTTCATATCAATCTTTTAAAATAATTACTATATTGGTACTTATATTACTGCAAATCCTTTTCTAAACTCCCTTATGTACAGAAATTAACTCCAAAGAGAACAGAATGGCCGGTTACTAATCCAAAGTAAGAGGCTGAGAGTCTAGCAAATTATGGGAACATCAATTTGGAAGTGAAGCATTTGAACTCCAAATGTAACAGGCAAGGCAAAACATTTTAGTAAATAAGCAAATAATGGTGGACTACAGCCACAGATAGTGCAGGATCAGATAAAAATGGCATGGACGCCACGATGCCTAAGAACCGTATGCATTGACAAGCTTAGCTTACATACTTAAAATACTTAAAAAGAAACTACCAATTATACAGATGTCACTATCCCAAACTGATCCATATCCCAAGGAAGATGCATAGTAGCTGCGCAATGGTGACCCTCAAGACCTTAATGTAATATGCACAGAAGTGATGAATCAAATGCTGAAAACTATAAAATTGGCAAGTAAAACCCTACCAGTGTTGGCAACAATCTAAAACTCCTCTATCAATGATGATGTCTCTACAAATGCCGCAACTTTCGTTCTCAAATGCATAATTTTCCTGCAAATAACAGTTCAATGGACCATATTATAGCACAAACATAATCATGTGTGGAAACATGGACTGAGGATACAAAGAATAGGTAACTCGTATAAAAGCAAGCAAGAAGAACTGCTGAACTTATTGGATACAATATTATTACTAGTTAGTAATAGGATATTTCTTTTATGTTTGAACAGTAACATCTACTCAACAAACTGCATATACTTATAATTATTATCACATCGCACACTTGACGCCATTGAAGCACAATGAAGTTGTTGAGAAATATACGATATTAGAGCACATAGGTAGGGAGACATGCAGAAAATGGAACAATAGAATGAAAACCCCATGATTTGCAAAAACATCCATTATCAGTGTGGCTTCCCGTTTCTCCAAAAAAAAAATCCCTAATTCCCCTAAAAAAGGGGTACTGTTCGAATAATCCAGAATAAAAACCTCAGTAGTTCCGATGCAGGCATTGCTTGTTCATGCTATAAAGGCGTAGCCACAATGGTGGATTTGACACCATTACATACAGACAATATGTGACTCTACAGGCACGATCATGACTTACTCTAGCACCGTAGTATAATGGCACCCGATAAAAAATAGCACACAACAAAATCAGTTACAAATCTTAACCACGAGAGACAACATGGCAGTTCCCGGGAAGTAGTATGTCCATAGCATTAGTTCATTCTTCATTGAGCACTTCGCTTGAACTCAATTGGCAATACCAACAAGCACTTAGCAGAGCACGAAAACAGCAAATTCAGCAGCAGTAAATTAATCTTCACTTCACTACGAAAAAGCCAAGGGAAGTGATACAATTACCAGATCATCCGTCTCCCCCGGAGCTCCACTCGATTCACCATCATCATCCATTTCCCACGGGAACATCGTGATTGAGCTTCCGCACACAGAGGGCGGCGGCTGCGAGCGAGCCCTATAGGCAAAACCAGGAGCTCGCGAACCAAAATCAGCGACTAGTCCAAGCGCGGGGGCGTGCAAGAGCAGGGCGGAATCTCGCGGCCGGATCGCTCGCCACGCGAATTGGGGAAACGGGGAACCGATCGGCGCAGGGTTTCACCGGCTCCGGTGGGTGGGCCACTGGGACAGCCCTAGCACCGCCTGCGGAGCTGGGGTGTCTGGAGGCGCTCAGCCGCAGAGTCAGTGGGGGTGGACGGGGTGATGGTACGGAGGAGGGGATGCCGCCGCTGCCGCGGCGCTGTGGTCCGGTCCGGCGTAGGAGGAAGGACTAGGGTGGGCAAAAATACCCTACACCGAAAATCGAGCCCGAACCAGGGTTTGGCTTACTGATCCGCGCTCCGGCGGTAACCGAAAAGTCGCGATTACACGATAACTGATCAAAAATTTAAAAAAAAAATAGATAAAATTTATTTGGTAAAAATTAAAATTTAGAGAAAAGTTATGATTTTAGCCGTTTGGTAACCGGTCGGTTTAGACTCGTTATCGAGCGTTTTTTTCGATTTATCGAGCGGTTTTCTCGAATTTTCCGTATTGTCGGTAACTGCTTGGTTTTCTCGGTAACCGCTCAGTTTTCTCGAGTTATCGAGCGATTTTCTCAATTTTCAGTGAAGTTCAATAAAAAAACTCAAAAATTATCCCAATCTTATAAAATCAATAACTAATTCATCTTAGCTTCAAATTAAGTAAAACAAATTTTGCTTGTTTCCTTGTAACATGATCTACATGATAAAAGTATTTATACTCATAAAAAAGTTCAAAAATTTCTGTGAGAAATTGTATTTGTTAAATCAAGTTAAATGCATAGTTTACTCTTTGCTAATCCAAAAATCATAAAACTAATTTTGTTAGTATTCTTACATGATCCTATATCTTTTAAAAATACATGACTCATGAATTAGTTATGTAAATGTGTTGCGACTAGATTAATTCATAACTGACCCATGACACCTCAAAAATTAGTGAAACCACTTTTATTAGTTATTTATACTATGATTTATATAGGAAAAATAATAGTAGACATGAAAAAGTTACTTACAGTGTTGTTTCTTAACATATTCACTTTATACTTGTGAACTTTGTAAAAATTATAGAAAAATTAATAAAACTCTAAATAAAGTGAAATCGATTTTAAAGATCCTCTTAAGATATGTTTTACATAAGAAAAATATGTGTTTGCATATTAAATTTTTCCTTATCATGAGTTAATAACTGAGCCGCACGTTTCAATTTTTTTTATTTTTTTTTCAAACTTCCTCCCTATAGAATATGATGCAAACGACATTATTTTGAAAAAAAAATTCACATAAGGTCTTAGAATTGTGTCTAGTTTTTTTAAGATTTTTTTTGAATTTTTTTATTTTTTCAAATTTTTTGAATTCAAATTCGGTTACCGTTCGGTTTCTGAAACTGAGCCGGACCGAGATGGTCGGTTATTGCGATTTTTGCTCGGTTACTGTCGATTTTTTAACCCTGGCCCGAACTTTCGGGTATAGATCTTAGATAACCAATTTTTTTATGTTTCTCAATACTGAAATACCCAAAATATTATTATGTTCTTTTCATTTAATATTTTTGAGAGAAAAAAGTTCTTTTTTATTTGATGTTATACAGTTTCGAGAAGAGACGTATTTATATGTTCCTATATCATCTTTTCCCTTATTTAGTGTGTGAATTATGACATATTATACAAGATTATGAGACTCAATTTTATTGTCCATCGGTCAATATGGTTAGTTTAAGATAAACAAATTTGATAAGGTGGTAAGAGATAATTTTATTAAAAGCATGTGATAAGCTTTTGTTTTTTTTCTTAATAACTGTACATAAATCTAAAACATCAAACCAAAAATAATAAAAGGAGTACTATATAAGAAGTTTGGGTATTACCCGAATTTTTGAAAATATTTTGGGTAATAGTTTCATAAGACCGAAATTCAAAATAACTAAAATACCTGGACTGAAAATTCAGGTATACCCGAACGCCCACCCCTAAAGGAAACGTAGGTTTTGTTTGGTTCGCCTTTTCTGGCTTTGAATGCCGAACCAAACGGTCCACCTTTTGGAAAACTGAAAAAATGATTTTTGAGGAAATTTATGTAATGAGTTTTTCTAGTTTTTGGTGAATAGAGAAGCCAAAAAATTTATTGCAAAACCTAATAGGAAAAAACCAACGGCCAGAAGTTAGAACTAAGAAAAGTAATTTTTTAAACAAAAACCAAAAAGCCTCAGCTCAATCAAACATGCCCGTACTTAAGCCGGTGGGATGCTCCACTGCTTGAGACATGAGACCCAAGTCCGATTAGCTTTAAGGAATAGTGTTTTTTATAAAAAAAAATCTACTTTACCCCCTGAACTAATGGTTCAATTTGAAATCCACCCACAACCAGGATACTAGAAATATAATCCCCTCTCACGTTTGGAAACCTGATGTGGAACCCCCTGAGCTGAATCTAAGGCAGCTTTTGTTCGACGTGGCACATAAATCCTGGTTTTGAATCCACGCTAGCCTGAGTGGAATCCACGTCATAGAGGAGTGTGGACGGGGACATGGAGGAGAGCGCAAACGAGAGGAGCGTGTTGAGGAGTGGCAACGAGTGTGTGGGGGGGGGAGGACCAGAAAGGTGGAGGCGAGGAGCAAGGAGGAGGGCGGTGTGGCGGTGAGGAAGAAGGAGAGCTTGGAGGCCTACGGGAGGGCTGGGTGGGGGAGGATGTAGAGCTGGATGGGGAACGAGAGTGGCGTTGCGGGTAGCAACGCGGTGGACAAGTGCAGCGTGGTGAGGAGATGGTGAAAGTGCATATAGCCTTTATCTGTGGTTTTGGTAATTAGTGATAATATCTATAAATTAACAACGTTGTTAAAAATTGTTAGTAAGTTGTTCCATACATGATGCATGGAAGAGAGATATGTATTAAGATAAATGAGCTCTAGTGATGCTCAGAAGGAGAAGCTCCTAAGAATAAAGAAAAGCTCATATATGATTGGCGATAAGCATGAATGCTAAATTACTTGTGGAGATCAAGTAATTAAAGGTATGCTATTATCAATAGAGTTTTATGGAATAACATGTGTGCTTTATACTTAAGAGTGAGTTAGGGTTAGGATCTATAAGAAGACATAAGTTGAATTGAAATCATATATACCAAGAGTGAAGAACAAGATTGAACTCCATATATGAGAAAGTGAATTTACTGTCCATCAGACGTTTTGATTCCCAAAATTGGAAATCCGATCAGTTCAAAATAACAAATTTTATTATCACAAAATTAACTCTATACACATACAAATAAACATACAAGCATGGTATCAAACTAAAGCACAAGAGTAAGTAAACACGGAGGCAAATAATTTATTATCGAAGTTCGGATATTTACCAATATCCTACGTCTCCGTTGAGAAAGCTCGATCACACTTGAGCCGAGTCTTTTTCATCCCTTTTCCTTACGAGGTTACACGCATGCACTCCTCACCTCTACTACGGCTAACTCTTCCTCCACTCTAAAGATGATGAGTTCGGCAACCACTTTCGAGCCTCCTCACAATATTCGCTTAAGGAGATCACCAACAATCCACCATCGAGCCGTCTAGGAGATGGTGGTCTCAAAGAGTAACAAACTCCTAATCTCGTGTACTATCAACGCTGAATGCTCAATACACGCAACTAATACGACAACCGTGAGCTACCAAAGCATCACAACCTTCACAAATATCTCTCTCTATTCACTAAGCTACAAAGACTTGATTATCACCAAGTCTTGATAGAGAGGGAAGTAAAGCACTCAAAAGTGGAACAACAAGTTCAAACACCTCATACAAGCAGCATAAAGTTAGCCAAGCAACTAGCCCCACTCAAGGAAGCCAAGGGGTATACCACCAAAGTGCTAAACGTGATCATCTAAGGCAATTAGCATAAGATTAGAGAGTGATTAATGCTATTAAGCATAGAGAGAGTTGTTACTAGATTTTGCTGCCTAGAGAGAGGGTCAAAGAGTGATCCTATCTTGTATCAAGTGATACGCTAGCGTTTTAGAGTCTTGGTGACTCACTAGCACCGTGAGCCTTGGTGGCTCAAGCTTATCCACCCTTCGGCTTCTTGTGGAGCGATGGTAAGAAGTTTGTACGAGGACACGGAGACCCTTATCTTGGTGGCTCAAACTCCGAAGTGAAGACGACGACAAGTGAGCGGAAGATAAACTTGTAGTGAGTCTTGCTTTTGTGGCTTAGTGGCTTAAGGGTCATGATCAGGTGCTAACTGGGAGTAATAGCCTAGGTGGCTGCTCCAACGTGGAATAGATGTGGTGTTTATGCCATTAATAATATGAGATAAAAATCATTTGTATACCGAGTTTACTCTCTATATCTTTTTTACGTTTTCGTATTTACATGCTTGTAAGTTACCTTTGCGTGTTTATCTTTCTAAAGTAGTTTGCTAGAATTGACTAGGTTACAAACCCTTTTGAGGGGTAAACACACTATATAAATCTAGAGAAGTTTTTAGATAGAAATTGATATAGGTTTATTTTGTGAATTTTTTGGAGCCGATCCATTTTAGTGCCTAATTCACTCTCCATAGGATATCACCGATCCCTTTCAATAGGTCTACATGAGTACATAATTGTTCAATTTAATAATTCAACTAGATTATTAGTATGACTTATAGAATAAGCCGGTAGTTTTAAAGTCAAAGTTTGAGTCTAAGAAGCATTTGCATTTCCTTATGTCAATGTGAATAACCGATCAAGGTAAGGATGATTTACAAAGGAAAATGATGTATTTGAATATTGAGTAGACATTAGACAACACACTACTAGAAAAAAAAAACTTATGTAAAGATAATCATTAACTGTGCAAAATATAAAACACGAAAAAAAAAACCTTCAAAATATTATCAAGTTAACCTCCATAGCAGCCATGCAATTGCACGGGCCACTTTGCTAGTTTAGCATTATATGCAGGAAACATAATGCCAATTAAAAACTTTTGAATGCGGATTCAAAATATTGGACTAGCCAACCCAAACCCAAACACTTGTAATTCCAAATACGACACTGGCAGGGCAAGGTCAACGGGACGTGTGTGTTCATATCGCTTTTATTACGCATGAACAGGATACTCCTCTGAAATTGCATGGACGGAACTCAAGAGCAAACTCCTCGGTCCTCTCGGTTGTGAATTGTGATTTCCTGCTCGATCATCGCCGTTAACTACAGCCTCGTGCATGGAATGCGCGGTCGATCTGCATACATCTTTTATTCCACATACACAGCAGAAGCTACCAATAAACTAGTAAAATTATCCACGCAATATTTACGCCAATGCATGCACATTAGGTCAGTACTTCGCAGGCAGAGTCTGCTTCGTCCTAATAAAAGATTCAGTGCAAGCTATATCTGTTCGTGATGCTTTCTGCATGCCCTTGTCTTTTGGATTTGTTCTCTGATCTATGTTTTTTAGAAGGGCGTGGATGCAGTGAACGAGACCCCACCTCTTGCAGAGTAAATTAAATTGATTCTTCTTGCAACTTGTTTGAATGCAATATTCTTCTAGCAATTCAAACAGCCAATTCTTCTGCATTCTGCAAGCTGATACACGGAAATATGTGGAAGCGTTTATCATGGACTCAGAAGCTAAGTTGGTCTATACACAAACGCTCCTGCCATCCACCTCAATATTTCCCACTTTCCCTAACAAAGACCTACTGAACTTACCTTCACACACTTCGGCACACGCAAATACCACATCCACACACCCAATCCATGCAATCGAGTCGATGCTCGATCGCGGCTCTCTCAATCTTCTCTTCTTCCCGGTGCTAAAAGGACGCGCGCCTTGCTTGCCCTGCCTGCCATCCCATATCTACAGCTATGCTTCCTAAAACGCACTGTCCATGGACGCTATACCTCGCCGTCTTCCTTGCTTCTGGATCTCTGGAGCGCGTACTGGCAAGCCGTGACGGCGTCCTTGACGACGAGGAACACCCACTCCTCCCCTATCACGTCCTTGATGTATCCAGACAGCACCAGCTTCTCTGTCACCTCCAGCCTGGGGTTTGTCAGAGCTATCTGCGATGATCGAAACATGTGTTACTGGTAACAGGTTCTGCAGCTAAACTTCAAGCTGTGGCAGTAACTGGTGTGGAATTGGAGATTACCCTGATCCCTTTCCGGTCAAGGCTCTTGTGAACTTCTACCAGCATCCCGATCCCCGTGTTGTCGATCGAAGTCACACCTGCAATGTTCAGACATGTCAAGCTTATAAACACTGGTGGCCTGACCTTGGAAACACCTGAAATGGGAGAATTGAGGATAAGTTTTGGCCATACTCCCAAGATCAAGGACCACGTATTGCAAAGCTTGGCCGTCTATCTTGCAGGCGTTCTCCTCGTCTTCCACCCATCTCAGAATCCTGTGTTGCACGGAAGATTAACACCACTTCACATGAAAAAAATGATCTGTAGGATAGATCATGCGTTTTGCTCACCTTTCTCGCAAGTAACCTGCATTGACGAAATAGATCGGAGATCCCAGCTGCAAGACGAGGACGTTAGGGACGTTTCTCGCGTACGGGTAGTGTCTGACGTCGCGGAAGATCTCGCTTCCCGCTATGCTTCCGAGCTTGCAGGTGGTAGGCCTCGCCAAATGCAACAATGCCCTGACCACTGACAAGCCTATCTGCACATGCACAGAAGCAAAGCACATCAACATTGTGCAAAGAAACATGGCACCAGTTGCCAAGTAGGTGGCAGTAAGCAGAGCAGTGGCAGGGGGCGCTTACTGATGCACTGAGGCCTATGACCATGGTGAAGAAGACGACGCCCACGAAGGCGACTATGCAGATGAAGAAGTCGAACTTGTCCACCTTGTAGAGGTGGCAGAACTCCTTGACCTTGATCAGGCCGATCATGGCGACGACGATGATGGAGGAGAGCGCCACAAGGGGTGTGTACTTGAAGAGCGGGGCCAGGAACAGCAGCACCAGCAAGATGCACACCGACATCACCACGTTCGACATCGGCGTCCTGCACCCGGCGTGGAAGTTCACCGCCGACTTGGAGAACGGCCCTGCCATTGCACCACGTTACTGGTTGTTCAGTCACAAAGGACAGATGAGAATGGCAAGGACGAGTATGCAGAGGCTGCAGCCGCGGTGTTCGTCCACCTGTTGTGAGGTAGCAAGAGGTGAAAGACCCTGCGATGTTCATGATGCCGAACGCGATCATCTCCTTGTTCCCGTCGATCTGTTCGTTCTTGATCAGCGCCAGGCTTCGCCCGACGGCTATGCCTTCCTGAGAGCGATCGAGGCAGGCACGTGAGAAACTTTTGCTCCAGTGAAAACATGAAAAAAAATTCCTTGATTGAGAGATGGGTCAAACATGTTCGTACTGCCAGTGCTAGGATCCCAGACAAGAGACCTGCTTTCACGGCTGTCTTTACGTGCTTGTCCTGGAACGTTAACTGTGAAATGGACAGAGGGTTGATCCCCTTCTTCAGGTCACCAACCTGTTGCGAGTAAAGCAAAACATGCAGTCAGGCACTGATGATGCATTGAAAATTATGTGTCTCTGAAGTCTGAACGTCAAGTGCCTTCAGAAAAAGTCCGAACATCAACATCTGGGCCAGGACGGCTTACTATTGGGATGCCATGCTCGTCTCCTTTGACTAGAAAGGCGAAGACGCCACCGATCACGACGACCATGAAAGGCGCAATTGCTGACACCCAGAACAGATTTGGCCTTTTCTTTCTCTGAAAATTTTGCTAATCAGCTTACAGACATGAAAGTAATACTCTTAAAAAAAAACAGGCAGTATCTTAAGATAGCGTGTATATCAATCAGGATTCGGTCATGTAAATTAGATCCCACTTACCAGGTGCTTACTTGACAGCAAGAACATGAGGAAGCATATGCCAAGAACTGCACTCTGCCACTTCCACTGCGCACAGGAAAAGAAGACGGATTTTCAGACAGTTGCAGTTCAGAATCTTACACGTGCATTTTTCACTCAAATCATTTCTCGGAAAGGAAAAGGAACGTTCTAACACGTAAGCTGTAAACATCTGGTGATTCTGACGCGCACGTTGGAAATGGATCATCATACTTTATCTGACTTTGGCCAACGTCCAAAGTGTATGCAAGGTCGATACGAAGTCGAAAACGCTACAAGAGGCTGTAGAAAACAGGCACGACGTCATGTCGGCATCTACTCAGTGCACGCAACTACTGACGTACACAACTTGTGGGATCCACCAATGATTTGGGTCTTTTGTTATAAGGACAAGATCCAGCCACAGCTAAACATACTGTTTGTCCCGGGGCGATCAGTCTATTTCAGTTCGAGAAATCCCTAGTTTTCGGAAGGGGAAATGGTAACTATTTGACCCGAGAAACGAATTTTGATGAAAAGTGAATATTTTACTTTTTTTTCTTTGGCTCCTACTCCTCAGAGAAGTTACGGACTTGCAGGAGCGGTTAAGAGAAACTTCCATCACGATACGCCTCGTTCTCATCAAGCCCTTCAGCGTGCGGTTGCATGCTACTTTTAGCTGATTATTGCGCAGTAATTGATTTAAACGCAAACGAAAAATGTCGACAAAAAAGGGGAAAATCAGGGGGGAAGCAAAGAAGGAACCAACTTTTCCTCCTGCGATGGAAGGTGCAGAGGAGAAATGTGCGCAATAATCTCATTCTCACCTCGTGCCTGTAACGGAAGATGGAGCTCATGACGGAGATGAGGTCCGTCTTGGGCGCGAAGTGTTTCATCCCCAGCATCCCCTTGAGCTGCTGCAGGATGATGATCGTCGCCGTGCCGCCCATGAACCCGGTGATCGTCGACCGCGACAAGAAATCCACTATGAGCCCTAACCTTCACCAGACAAAGATGAAAGTCAAATTCCTGTCTGCAGCTAAAATGATTGGAACCAATGGAAAAGATTAATTTTGATCGATGCGTACCTAAAGACGCCTAATGCGGTCTGGAAGACGCCGGTGAAGAAGGCGGCGGTGTAGAAGAGCTGCAGGTACAGCTGCGGGTTGTCCTCCGGCGCGACCTCCGTCTCGATGATGGACGCCAGCAGCAGTGACGCCGCCGCCACCGTCCCCACCGCTAGGTTGTTCGAGCTCCCGAACACCGCGTACAGAAGCGGCGGCACAAAGCTCGAATCTACAACCCCAAGAAGAATAAAATTGTGAAATTAATGCGCATGCGGCCGTGTGCAGACGCACGTCCACGTCTCGGCGCGTACGCGACCAGGGCGGTTGTGTCAAGAATTGATGGAGAAAAGATGTCACGGCAGGGCATGGTGGCACGCACAGAGGCCGATGATGGGCGGGAGGTTGGCGAGCTTGGCGTAGCTGATGCCCTGCGGGATTGCGAGGCTGGCGATGGTGACGCCGGCGAGGAGGTCGTACTTGAACTTGCCGAGCCCGTACCGCGGGGCCCACTCCAGGGCCGGGACGAAGTACTTGAGCGCGCCCCACGCCCGCGCGCCAGTGGGACGCGCACCGAAGCCCCGGAACGGGTCGTCGGGAAAGAACGTCTCCGCCAGGCCCGACCGCACCGCCTGCACGAACGGCCGCCGCGCCGACAGGTTCACCTTGTGCTCCGCCGCCGCCGACAACGCGACGAGGGGGCGGTCGCCATCGCCGGCCGCCGTCCCCATGTATCGATCGATCGGCCGGGAGGATTGGCCGGACCAACCACGCTCACGAAAACGGGGCCAAGAACGAGACTACCAGGCGCGTCGACGCGATCGAACCGGGAGCGCCCTCCGTCGTGTGGCCAATATGTTTTTCGCAGTCTCACGCCTAAATTAAGCAGGTTGCTGGCGGCAGGGCAAGCAGCAGTGTTGTTGATTGGATTATCTGAACACCGACCGAGCGGGGTACTCCGGCCGTAATCGAGTGCGTCCGTGTTTGCATGCGTGGTGCATCCGGTGAGGAGCGCATGGCGTTTTATATAGAGGGGTTGAAGCCGGTTGGGTACCTGGGTAGCGAGGGGAGAAGACGTGGGGGAGCGCGCGGCGGCAGAGCGGGTAGTTAACGCTTTTGCGAGGGATCCCTCAAGCCGGGTGGAATTGTACATGTGATCGAGGCAGGTGCGATCCTCGATGAAACGTGACAAATCCACATGGAAATAACTACTAACAATCACCAATTAGTTCCTCGTCTTGTGATGAAGAATGAGAGAGTTTTGACCAACAGATATGGAACAGAATAATAGCAATCACATGCGCGATTGGCACAACAATTTACATGGAAAAATCTCCAAAAGGTGAGGAATATAAAGTCACAGGAACAACCGGTCCACTCCAATTTCTACTATGATCAATAATAGGTACAAATAGTCTTCTCTACAACATCTAGAGGATTACAATAGCAGCAACACCTTTACAAGCTATAAAGTTGGCATCAACAATAACTACCGTAAACAACTAACAAGAGGCATGACATAAATTCAATCCACTTTGGTTATCAGCTCGTATCTCACAAACCACTAGTCCACACTGCACAAAATTTAGTAGGCATGGAGCTCCACAAGTCCCCAACAAACTGTCAAAAAGCCAGCGGCAGTAGCTGAGGATGGAGCTGGCGTTTTTTGTTCTCTCATCTTCCAAGGAGGAATCTACACTGTTGCTTCAAATCAACGGTTCACAAGCTCTCGGCATGCTGGACTGTTGCTGGACTGATAATCATTCTCCTAGTACTAGAAATGACAATTCTTCCTAGAGTTAATATTACTAGGGCACAACCCAAAATTACTAGGGAGACGGTTTCCATCTGGATGTATTTAGCCCGATAAACCACCGTGCTTAAGTTGCGTTCATCACTAGGTATTAATACTCCCTCCGATTACAAATATAGGTCGTTTTAGACTTGTACACAAAGATTAAGAAAATAGATCAAATGACCTTGTTATCCTTCATTTATTCTGCATTGAAAAAGATAACTTATTCATTTGTGATAATGGTAACATTTATTAAACAAAGGCAAAACGGGAACAAAAGAGAGAAAAACGTATAGAAGTTCGAGAATAACTTATATTTAGAGAATAGTTGAGGAGGCTAAAACAACCTACATTTGCAACCAGAGAGAGTATTAGTTAAGCTTGACATGATTTTCTTATCAATAGAGATAAAGTGATGCGAACAGAGAAGAAGGAATGATTCATGCGCTCAACAAAGTCGTGGATGGAGCTTGATTCGTCTCTGTAATTTCTATGTACGTTGCTAATTGGTTGTGGGTCTAAACTAGTATTCTTGTTTTCTGATACACTATTCTCCCACGTATTCTGAGAAAATATTCGTGGACAAGACAAACAAAAAAAACTCTTGATATGAAGGTTGTAGGACCTCGATCCAACGGCTTGTAAAAGGAACCCGCTGCTACGCGTGCCCGTCCCACGTGGGAAACAGGCTCTCAGCGAATTGTAACCCCCAAAGGTGTTACGCACTGCAACACAATTCGAACCGCTCTTGATTTCATCATAATTTGCAACGAGATGTGCCTTCACTAGTAACTACTTGAGAGATGTCAATTCCGTAGCCAAATAAAATCTGCACCAGATTAATCACCACCAGCGAAACTTCATCTTGTGTCGGTTCATCGCCTAAGATTTGATCCTCCTCTGGCCTGTCCTGTACCAGTATAACTCTTCTTCTTCTTCTTTTCTCTCCCTCTCTCTCAGGGTAAAGCTGCCCCTACCCTGCACGGCTGCACCATGCATGCAATGCTTTGGCTGCTTGCTTTTGTAACAGGACAACTTTCTGAACGGAAAGCATTCTAGAACGGCAGTGCAAGTGTGTGGAATGAAGAGAACCTTCACAAGAGAGATGGGCGGCGTCTTGCACCTCTACCCGCGCGTCGGCCTGCCTTCCCGCGCCGGGAGTGCCGCCGTCACCGCATCTCCGTGGGTTGCACCCTACCTCCAATTGTCCTCCGTGTCTGGCTACTTGGCCCTCATCATTACACCACTCGCTCCCACCTTGTCTACATCGAGTAAGCCCCCTCCTTTGCAACCTTGCCGCCTCCGGCCGCCGTCGCCCAGGAGATGCTCAGATCCGACACCCCGTCACCCCCACCTCCTCTCCCGCCTCCCCCTCCTCCACTCCCACCTCCTCCCCCTGCCCCATTCTTGAGCTTCAATTTCAGCCACTGCCCTTCGTTCACCCGACTCAATGCTGGCACGGCCTGGTGGATCCACACAGCTTTGGTCAGATCTGTGACCCGGTCGGTCGGATCCGTGACCTAGTCGGGCCGGTCATGCCCCTCACTCCCAGATCCACCTGCCACTGCTCCTCTGCTCCTATTCATCGCACTTATGCGGAGGTTGTCCGCCTAGCCAACCTCCCTCCGCCTTTACTCCCCCACATAAGCCCACCCCTGGCTAGCCATTTCCTTAATCCCTACGCTTTGCCTCCTCACTCTAGGGGTGCTCATTCCCTATCTCCTAGGCCACCTCGGATCGCCTCTATGCATGGATCTCGTCGCTCTGCTACTGCTCTTTAAAGCTCACTTCGTTGGTCGCAGCTTGGCCATCATGAAGCTCCTACGTGACCTCCACTCCCCCTCCCAGCTGGTCACGTCCGTGTACGGGAGCCTCTCGACCACCGTCACGTGGGCGTCAAATGTGGTTTTTCGACCTGACACCTTTGGAGCCCAGTTAGATTCCCGTTTCAGTGCAAGTGTTGGTGGAGGCGGGCTGAGCATTCATTATCAACGCTGGCCTCCAAGGGTGTGCTCATGCCTCTCCACCGTTTTCTCCCTGGCTCCTTAAAAAGGGTCCCCAAAGGGACTTGCATCCGTTGTCTAGCCAAGGACCATCACGCTGTCGAATGCCGCAACCCTGTCCGCTACTTCCACTACCGTCATTCAGGCCACAAAGCATGCTCTGTCATGTGAATCAGGGTAGGGTGCCTAGCCGTGGCTAGGTCGCTGCTGCCCATACTGCCTCCACTGCCCCCACTACCTCTGTTGCCTCTGCCGCCTCTCCAGCGCCATGTCACAACGCACTTCAGCAGGCGATGGTGCATCTCGGTGACCCCCAACCTTCGATCGGACGAGGATGGTTGTCTCATCCCTCTCTCCTTCGACTGTGTGGGGAGAGCTCAAGGAGTGAGAGGGCTCTGTGCTCGTGCCTTGTGCCCTTAGCCTCCTCGTGGGTGGTGATGCTTAGCAGATATAGGATGTGGTGCTTGACACACTCCGTCTCCATCGCGGGGATGTCACAATATCTAGCCACTACCTCGAGCCCTTCCTGATCAAGTTCGAGCACAAGCGTCACTGCGACAAAGCTCTAGACCTTAAGAGTCATCAAGCGCAACGAGATGCACCTTTGCCTACACCCCTGGCGAAGCCTGAGTCAGTTAATGGGTGCAGCCTTATTCTTTTGGGTGCGACTCTGCCTTGAGGGCATCCCCATCCACGCATGGTCGCTGGAGATTGTGGAGCGCATCATTGGGCGAACCTGCTCCCTGGAGCACATCAAATATGATATACTTCGCCTGACCATCACGAGCACCGTTAACCTCTGGGCTTGGACGACGAACTCAAGTCACATTCCCAAGGTAATATGTCTAACATTTACGCATCAGCCGGCTGCGGGATCTTCCTCTCACTTGCAGGCCTCCACAAATCCAACGGAACAGTGGCTATACAAACCAAGTTCCGGCTCTTCATCCACCTTGACATGGTGGAGGACTTCTCAGCCTGCTCCGTGTTCCTCCACAACCAATAATTGGCGTTGTTGGCCAGCCCGTTTAAGAACAAGATCACATGGTTTCGAGGCAAGATCGACAGTGAGCCGGGACCGGATAATGTCCCTTCCTTCACTGACTCATCCTCTGGAGAGGTTTCGTGGGATGACCGAGGTGTGCGACGGGAGCGTCATGGACACCATGATGAGGGTCGGCGCTCCTCGGGTGATGACCACCCCAGGGTGGCCACCTCTTGGAACCGGTGGCACAACAACTCTGATGACAATAGTGGGGACATGCTGCCTCCTCACCATCTTGGCGGCCACCATCGTAAGGAGGATCGCCACGCCCGCTCCGCGGTGCATCGGGATAGGACCCATTCACCCCCTCGACGCTATGAGCCAGGGTTGGGGCACGAGAGTGGGCGTCAGCATGTGGCCTCCATTGAGAGTGAAGGCCCTGCGCCCATACCACCTCACGCTTCCCCTCTGGCATCTATGTCCGCCTAAGCATCGCTAGCAGCGTTCGCTGTGGTGACCCTACCAATGCTTGGTGGGACTCTGGTCGTTGTGGTCCGCCCCCCCCCCCCCCCCAGCTGGTTGCGGATGACGTTGCAGCCACCCACCTTATTAGGGCCACCAAAGGACACAAGTGCGGCAATGTGGAGTTCCCTGGTGCGGTGTGCGAGCCACTGCCATGTGTTGTGCCTCCGCTAGCTCCCCAAGCTGTCGTGCACGCGCCCGCTCTGCCATCATTCACGGGAGTCGCTCTTTCGACCAGTGGTTTCAACCCCTAGAATGTTGTGATGTCTGTGGGTACCGTTTCGTTGGTCCCCTTGTCAGTGGGGCCTTTCTTTTTTTTCTTCCCCTTCCGACTGTTTGGCATCTGAGCGTTGCCTCCTTATTTGCTTGAGCGGCCCTGGATCAGTAGCTACTACAAGCAGGCAGTCAGGCCCTCTCCTCAGCCACCCTCTATTTGGATCTAGGACCTTCTCCCATATCTCAGGTTTGGCTTGAGGCTGTCCCCCTGGGCATGTGCTTGTAGTAGGCTTTGACGCAGGACCCCGCGTTGTTGGTGGCGATAAGTGAGCTGAACAGCGGCTTGAAGGCGAGGCCTAATGCGGATTGTGGCACCACGACGGCACGTGGAGCTCTGGTTAGGGTCTTAGGCCTTCGTGCGTCTTTTACGCGATCTACAGGTTGATGTGCATGTCAAGTGCATTCTTATGATCTTTGAGGCCCAGGGTCAAACAACGCAACCCGTTGTCCTCTTCAAGAAAAACCAGGCTAGTTCTCCTCCCGTCCGCATCAGCCTCATTGCTGGTTTTGCCTATTATGGAAACTCAATGCAAATGGACGCGCCACACCTATGACTCCACCTAGCCTTGTAGGAGCGAGCGCTTGTCAAAAATGCGCCATCTCCCAGTCACTCAGCGAGCATAATCCAACTATGCCACAAACTGGGACTTCTTGATGACTCGAAGACACTAGAGGATGCCATGTAGGACTACATTGACATGTCCAATGGTCCTCTTCCAGAGCCGGTGATCGGTGCCCTGATGGAGCTGCTCAACCTAACCGACGTAGAGGACCATCTCCAGGATGCTGCAACTTCAATTCTAAGTGAGGGCGGCCCAGAGCTTCTCGAGGACCTATCCTTGGCAACGACTCCATCGCTCTAAGAGGTGCTCCGCCGCTCCAAAGTCATCGTTGTTTTTGAGATGATTGGCTCAGATATCTCCATCCTATCCTGGAACGTCTGAGGTCTGGGTTCTGTGAACCATCGCGACCTTGTCTTGCAATTCCTTAGGTTTAATAAATGACACATTGCTTGCCTCCAGGAAACCAAGTTACATGAACTCGATGCTAAAACTGCACAATATGTGGGTGGAAACTACTTGACAGGTGACGCGCACCACGCTGCTTCAAGTCCCCCATGGCCAAGAGGGGAGATCCTCCTCCTTTGAGATGAGAACCTGCTAGACGTGTGCAATTTCTCCATGGGCGACTTTAACATAACTGCCACCGTAACCTCTAGGCTTTGCCAAACCTTCTTCTTGCTCACTTCAGTCTATGGCCCCAAGTGACGTCCCTCAAAGAGCCCTTCCTTCAGGAGCTTAGGCAGCTCCGCCTAGCTCTAGGTACTTCTTGGTTGGTTGTTGAGGATTTCAACATCATCTACAAGGCGGTAGACAAAAACAACAATAATTTGCAGTTGTGCTAGATGAGACTTTTCAGGCACGCTCTAGACCACTACCACATTCGGGACATCTGGCTCCAAAACCGGATGTTCACCTAGTCTAATGGCCATCGTAACCCCACTTTGGTTAGGCTTGTTAGATTTCTCTGTAACCCCGAGTGGGAGTCGATGTTTAGCTCCCACAGCCCTCAAGCCCTTTCCTCCTCCCACTTAGATCCTTGCCCCTTATTCCTCTCCAACCAGAGTGGGCCTAAGCGGCCCCAGTCCTTCAAATTTATGAACTTCTGGACCTGTTTGCCTAGCTTCATGGACACGATATCTTCAGTCTCGGCACTCGCTTCGGGACATCATGAGCTACTCCACAACTTCAATCAGAAGCTCTACGACACAGCCGCCCACCTTCTAAGGTGGAGTAGGTCACTTCTCTCAGGGGCAAAGATTCAGCTTATCATGATGCTTGAGGTCATCCTGCGCCTTGACACTGCCCATGAGCGCAGGGAGCTCACCTTGAGCGAGAACCTACTTAGAGCATGACTCAAGAGAAGGGTTCTCTCCCTGGCTTCTTTAAAGAGGGCGGCGCTAACACCAGGTATTTCCACAACACGGTGAATGCGTGCAGAAGGTAAAATCAGATTCTATGTCTACAAACAGCATGTGGTTAGGCAACGACGCATGTAGAGAAAGCGTCTGTGACCCAGCAGCATTTTCAGAACATCATGGGTAGGCCGCCGCCTAGGGATACTGACTTAAACTGGGAGCCTTGGGTCTTCAGCACCACAATCTGGCCTCGCTAGATGGTCCTCTGTTGGAGCAAGATCCTTTCCACCATCAAGCTCTCCTTGCAAGAGAAAGCGCCAGGCCCCGATGGCTTCACGAGCAAGTTCTTCACAGTTTGTTGGGACCTTATCAAAGCTGATGTGGTCAGCGCCATTAGGCCTTGTTTTTATTTATGCACTTCTGGCCTTCAGCCCCTAAACTTGGCAAATATAATTTGCCTCCCTAAGAAGTCTTAGGCTGAAAGGATCACTGATTTCAGGCCAATCAGTCTCATCCACTCGATCGCCAAGCTTGTTTCCAAAATCATTGCAATAAGGCTTACATCCACGATAACTTCATGACGATTTAGAGTGCTACAAGGGCTTTGCACAGGAGCAAGACCCCTGCACTCCTTTTCAAGATGGACATATCGAAAGCTTTTGACTCCATACGCTGGGATTACCTACTTGACCTCCTCTCCAACTTGGGATTCCTGCAAAAATGGAGGGACCTACTCTTGTTTCTTATTGTGTCCTCCTCGTCGAGAGTGGTTCTCAATGGCATTCCCGACGCGCTGATCCCTCATGGGAAAGGCCTGCTGCAAGGGGATCCATTGTCCCCCATATTGTTCACCCTCGCCATTAACTCTCTGCGGCACCTGCTTGCCCTGGATACTCAAAATAGGCTCCTCAGCTCTCTAGGAGGGGGTTCAACACTGATAAGATGAGGGTCTCCATGTTTGCGGGTGACGCATTGATTTTTGTAGCTCCCAAAGCTAGCGAAGTCTCAACCCTTGCCAGCATTCTGCTCCCCTTTGGTGAGGTGACATGCCTTGTAACCAACTTCTCCAAGACTTTGGTCACTCCAATCCATTACGTGGGCATTGACCTTCAGATGATCCTCTCAGACCTCTCGGTGGTTCTCTCCAAATTCCCCATCACCTACCTTAGGCTACTACTTACAACAAGGTGACTCAAAGTGATGGACTTGTAGCAGATTGTGGATAAGGTGGTCGGCAAAATGTCTTCCTGAAGGGGGGAAAATCTAGCGCCATCAGGGTGTCTAGCTCTAGTGAAAGCAATTATGACCTCACAACCCATCCACTTCTTGTTGACCATCAAGACTCGGCCATTAATCCTTCAGCAAATAGACAAAACCAGAAGGCAATTTTTTGGGTCAAATGCAAGCAGGTCACGGGTAGAAAATGCAAGGTGAATTGGAAGAGGGTTTGCAGGCCAAGAAGGCTATACGACCTCAGCATTCTTCAGCTTGAGCTCTTTGGAAGAGCGTTGAGGCAAAGATGGCTTTGGCAGCAGTGGTCCATGCCCCAGAAGGCATGGGTTGGCTCACATGTCCCTTGTGACAAAACTGATCAGTTGCTTTTTGCGGTGACCTCTACGGTCCTTATTGGCAGTAGCAAAATGATTTCCTATTGGCACTTGGCCTAAGCTAAAGCCCTCAGGCCAAAAGACCGAGCTCCACTGCTCTTCGCCTCCTCGAGTGCGTAGCTCAGCTCTCTCAAGGATGCAATTCTTCACAGATTTTAGGTCCTGGATATGGCCAACCATCCACATCTTACCTGTGACCACATTGACCAATTCACCTGGCTCTGGGAAGCAACCAACGCCATTGTCCTTCAGCATGGTGTCTAAAACTCCTTCACCTGGAAGTACTCTAGCCAGAGTTCTTGCTCGGCTAGATTTGCTTACTCCATTATGTTTTGTGGGTCCATCGCAACAAACTTCAACCAATTGATCTAGAACATGCGGGTGCCACCGAAATGCAAATTCTTTGCTTGGCTGGCGCTTCAGAATAGGCTTTGGACTACGAGTTTACTAAATGGGAGGATTTGGCCTTGTAACCCCATTTGTCCGCTCTGTGAGCAACTTAACGAGTCCGACTTGCACCTCGTTGCAAAATGCTCCTTCTCTAGGCGAGTTTGGCGGATCATGGGAGCGAAGCTTAAGCAGCTAGCCATTCACCCTGAAATGTGGCTGGCCTCCTACTCAGTGTATGGTTGGTCGACGTCACTCGCTTCCGCCATCCCTTCCTCCAAGAAAGCCCTTAGATCGTTTGTCGTGCTTGCTGCCTGGGAAATCTGGAAGGAGCGGAATAAACGCATTTTCGAGAGAAAGAAACAGCCAGTAGCGCAGATTACAGGGGGGGTCTTTGAAGAGGGGGACACTTGGTCCATCGCGGAGGCGCACCATTTAGGGTGATTTTTTGTTGTTGTTGCGAGAATAGCTCTTCTGTGTGGTTTTTTGGGACTGTTTTTCCTTTCCTCCTGTTTTGGGTCGTCTTTTGCTTTGTGTTTTATTTCTGGACCTTTTGTTTTGCTTCCCATCAAACTTTTCTCTCTTATTAACATGATTCTGGCAGCTCTCCTGCCAATTTCATTTTAAAAAAGCAAAACCGTTCACAGGCACGTCAATCTATCAGTGCGACATGCGTCGTCGTCGTACAGGTCAAACGAACCAATGTAAACGAGCAAGTTGTTTATCAATCAGGCACACCCCTCCAATCGGGGCGGTGCTAATTCACACGCGCGAGCAGCCCAACTCGCACCCTCTTCTGACAACCCCTTCTTTCCTTTTTTTTTAAAACTTTTTTCCATCCACATCTTTATATTTTTAAAAACTTTTTAAAAAACTTTTCTGTCAAAACTTTTAAGAAAAATTTAGCTCATACTTTTGAGAAAAAAAGCTCTTAAGAAAAAATTTAGCTTAAACCCTTTTTAAAAAAAAGTTGATAAGAAAAGGTTGTATCGGAATACTAATAGGCTCCTGTGGGCTATGGACACGTGACTTGAACTGTCATGGCCCACCAGCAAGCATGCGCTGTAAACATGATTTTCGCTCCTATCGATTGATCGGTCCATCCATCCAGCGTACTAGAGTATCTCCTAGATGGATCCCTCGCGAATAGATAAACCACTCCTCTGGATGCTTCCAGAACCACCGTAGCACGCAACAGACCAACATGGAAGTCAAGAGAGAGAGAGCTCGTTCGATCAACGCTGCACTTCTTCCTCCGACAGACACAAACAGACGACGCTTCATTCAGATCATCAGCTGCGGTAGGAAAACTGGGACCATGGGCGTGCGTTGCCACAGATTTGGAGTATGCTTACGAATTCACGAAACACACGTATACGTACCCAATAATAAGTGTGTGCATGGGTCCAAGGAAGTGACATGCCAACCAGAGCGATGCCCGTCCCGCGGGTGGTGAGCGTAGGAACGGGCGTTGGGCGATACGTTGATTCACTCTAATTTAATTTAATTAGTTATTTAGTTACTTTAATAAGATTAAAATGACTAATTAATTAATTAAATTGAATTTCATCCCAGCTGAGCGCGTAGCTAGCACATAGCAGTGTAGCGGTCCGGTAAACGCAGTCCTGTTGGGTTATCGGACTCCACAGGCCACAGAGTCACCATCACCGTGGCAAAAATAAAAAACAAACAATATATGTCTGCGTATTTACCAAAATAGATAACAGACGGTGTATTTATAAATCTAGTACTTATATTCGGGAGCTCAAATACAAAAATCCGATTTTGGAATCTCAAAAACCGAAAAAAGACAGGCCTGACCGTATTCGGCACATGAGGTACCGAATGCGGCACTGGTCACCTGTAGGTGCCGAATACGGGAAACAGTGTCGTATTCGATACCTGATTACGGCATGTACCAATAATTGTAAATTCTTAAAAATCATGATTTGTTTTTTAAAAATAGTCGAACAATTGTAACCCATTTTAATTAGTTTGATCAAAAAGCCTTAGCCAATATTTAATTAAAATTCTCCAAATAAATCAACTTTATAAAATCTAGGATATTTATTGCCTCAAATAAATTCTCAAAAATGTAGAAAAATTCACTAATATTCTTCTTATGTGATGTACTAATTTATTAAAATGCTTTCAACCCTATATTATTGGGTGAAAAAGTGAATTCATTTATAATACTCTATTTATATGCATTTTTATCATTTCATGTGATATTCTCTTCTTAATTCAATTTGAATAAAAATAATTTAATATGCACGAATCCTTGGTTGTCATATTAATATTAAGTATATGTAATGTTTCATTTATATGTATTTTTTTATCATTTCATATTAATTAAACCTTGTTGGAAAGAATTATGTAAGGTAATTTTGCAGTGAATTAACGTTGAGAGGATAAAAATTCTAAATTATCGAATTTAATAGTTGTGAAAAATAATTACCATATAAACCGGTATAGAGATTACATACCCTGATAAACCTTACATTTGATATGAGGTTTTTCGTCGGTGCGTGAATGGACAATAACAATAAAGAGATGACGACAATAAATATTGGTTTGCGCGTGCTCCTCTGCTGTCCTCCTCATGTGCTACTCCTCTCGACCCTTAAGCCGTAGTTACTCCTGCTATTGCTCGTACTCCCGGCGTTCGTACACTTCCTTTCTACCTTGCATACTCATTTGGACTCACTGCTTCTGGTCGTCACTTTGCTCCATATCTAGCCATTCTATGAAGTCACATAGAGGTGAAGGAGATTAGAAAGATGAAAGAAGATGAGAGATTAGTGCTGCTGCTCCTCCTCGTCTCGGGCTGATTCTCCTCTCCACTCGCTGTACTGCTGCTTCTTCTCTCCTCTTCTCCTTTGCTGCTTTGATTCTGCTCCTCTCCTCACCTCGCATTGATGCTGCTCCTCTCGATTCTAGCCTCGCGCTGCTGCTCTCCACTATTTGCGCTGCAGTGCTGCTCTCCTCGTTTTATAGCTTGCATGGCTACCATGTGACACACTCTTTGCGGTGCGCACCGAAAGCTTGAAAAAAGCAGCGACCCGACGGCGCAAGCCAGCTTTTGGCAGCAACGCGACGTGACACGACACGACACGGCTAGCTTTCGGCAGCGATGCGATGTGACACGACACGACACGGATAGCTTTCGACAGTGACGCGACGGCACGGGCCCGACGGCTTTCAGCAGCTGAAGTACCGAATACGGCACTGTTTGCTGTATTCTGCACCTCAATTGCTGAATACAAGAAGATTTCAGCAAGTGAGGTGCCGAATATGACGAACAGTACCATATTCGGCACCTCAGTTGCCAAAAAAGTGAGGTCTGCATATTTTCGGTTTTTGAGATTCCAAATTCGAATTTTCGATACTTGAGCTGCCGAATACAGGTGCTAGATTTGTAAATACACCAACCTATTATCCATTTTGATAAATACGTAGGCATATGTTAATTATTTTTACATTTTTGTCCCTCCACCGCAGGTCCGCGGCGCCACCCACCCAGCACGGCAGCACCCGGCCGCACTGCACCGGCCTGCTTACGATCGATCGGCTTGCTACCTGCCACCGCGCGCGTCGGCTTCTGGGGAAGTGCTTTTCAGAGGCAGGCCGAGCCCGTGCCGTGCAGAACCAACGCCGCGTGCGGCACAATGCACCCCCGTCATTGGTCGCGCTTTTTCACCGTGCGGTACACAAAAGTTGAGGAGCTGCGCTTTCAGTACGAAGGTGGCAACCGGAATGAATGATTATGGTCAGAAAACAGTTTTAAGTCTGAGCTGCGTAATAACCCTTCATCCAGGGCGTGTGCAGTGGAGCGCCTGCAGCCATGCCATTGCCAACTGCAACCGATTCAGTCTGTACGCACATCCACGTCCACAAGAGGACGATGGAGACTACTAATGCTCTTCAGGTTGAGAGTTCAGAGCAAGCTGTATGGAATTTTTAGTGATTTCAGCAACATCAACCATCAATGTGCTTCAGTCAGTACTACGTACGTCCTACCTGGAGATGTCCTGCATGCGTGTGCTAGCATTGCTGCCTTTATACCTGAGAAGAATCCAACTTCGTTGAAGTTTCCTTGACCGAAGCCTATGATCAGCAATTTTTTGCTGCAACTTCTTCAGTAGCAAGGGGAAAACGGACTACTGTAAGTCTGTAATTTTTGCATTGTTCAGATTTATCCGAGCCAAAAAAAATGGTTGCCCCCCAAAAAATGGTTGTGTCAACTTGGCAAATCGCGTCATGGTGCATTGATCTGGCACCACCTAAAAGCAGAATGTGTAGTAGTGACCTGCCCTACTGAATAGATTGACCTGAACCTGAATAGATTGACCTCTCGTATCACTGAAAGCCATTGTTTAGGGTTGGAGCGGTGGATTTTCTCCGGAACGATGGAAAGAAGTAGGCACTCCGGAAGAAAAGGATGTCCAAAATCCTTCTGCCACATCCTCTCGCTCCAAGAAGAGCCATATAATTGTTGCCAGATGGTTGCTTTCGTTCTCCCATTCAAGCTACGCCATGTCACGCGATACTCTTTGCACGATGTGTTTACTGGTGCACTGCAACAGCAACCTGATGGATCGATAGAGAAATGCTCATGAGATGATGAGAAGCATCTCTCTTTGTTTTCACCGAAACAATTAAGACGACAACAATAAGGCATTATATCATTATATGTCCTCACAAAAGAAGGCATTTAATATCCACATTCCATATCATGGATAATATCTGAAGTAATTGATTAAGGTTCTTTTTGAAAGATGAAATATATTCTTATTCAAACCTATATAATAGCCTCTTAATAAAATGATATGCAAACAAAATATGGACACGGTTGCTAAGACGCTAGTAACTAGCAAGTCAGGATAACTCTTACCAACATTCCATGATCTCAGTTATTCCCCATATATAATGGGGTTTCCGAAACCATTTTTCCAACTTATTATGTTTCCCTCAACACATAATGGATTCCAGAATCTCTCTTTAATTACTCACCTCCAAGTTAGCTAGACTACCTAAGGTCACCAACGCTAGTGGCTCACGATAGACTTCCTACTTGTAGCCTTTTAACCACCCTGCTGGTTGCGGGGCATTCGCGTTTTTGCCATCAGGGATCTCGGTTGGTATTACATTTGCCACCCTGTTTTATATACATAGATTCAGGATGGTTCGCATGTCATTCTCAGCAGCAATTGTTACTTCTGAGAATAGCAACTGAGCAATTATTCCACTGGTTGCTGGATGAGAATGGAAATCTGAAATATGGTCATTCTTCTTCTTCAACGGTTAACAGGACGATTGTGCAATAATGCCAAAAGGGAGATCGCACTTCCTGGAATCCGGCTCATCACCTCCAAATCATCGCGCAAAGCGAGTTGAAATCCGGCATCCATCCATCCATATATGGTGGAATGTACTCATTAGCCACCGCCGAATGATGCCTCCCTCAGGTGAAGTAAAGCTCTTGCAAGACTGCAGCGACTCTGCTATGCCCCCGGCCGGCTGCTCTGAACTGTCATGCATGACGACGGCACACGATTCGGTAGAAACCAAGTAGAATCCGCCACCCCTGTTGGATAATCACGAGTTTAAACAGATAATTTGCTGCATTATTTCGCATCTTAACTGCTGAACGAAAATGGTAGCAGCTGCTAAATGAACTGATTTGTTCATGGGGTATATCGTCTTCTGATTGAGCCTTCACTGCCTAGGTAGATCTGCATAAATCTAGTGAACTGGAAGTCTTAGATATCAGAAAAATAAAATGAGAGTGGCATGGATATTAGCTTAAAAGTTCGGTCCAGATTATGCATGTGAACGTTGCTCAGTCAGTCAGTTTCTAGAAGTGCACTTGATTATCCCGTTTGTTCAGTCGGTCAGCAATATGCATGTCCAAAGTCTAAAAGACTAGAATCCACAAAGTAACATTGTTACACCTAACTAGTTCCTAATTTTATAGCCCATACAACACTTAGCACGTCCAAAGTCTAAAAGACTAGAACCCACAAAGTGACATTGTTACACCTAACTAGTTCCTAATTCTACAGCCCATACAACACTTAGCACCTTTAAGGTGTAATTGGTTGCCTGTAAGAGAACAACCTAACTTGAAAGATACGTATAATCTTAGGAAGAAACGTGTTTGGTTGCTCTCATGTATTGTTTCAGACCGACCCGATGGATATTAATGCACACTTATAGTTTGACTCGGGATTTGAGCTTCCCTCCGTAGGCTGATCCGACAGATATAGGCTCCTGTATCCGTTAATACAATCAGATCCACTTATAAGTATGACAAAATCATTTTTATACAAGCAACCAATTACCATATCAACTCTTGTATCCGCTCATATGACCTTAGATTCGGTCAACTAAATACAAATCCAACTCAGCTTGTTGAGACAGATACAACCAACCTAATACTCTTCTTTTTAACAAATATAACTCCGCTCAACTTACATCCCCTCAACCTACATACAATATATACAAACGAAACTTATTTGGATAACTAATCACACCTTAAAGTCCCGGCTAATGGTACGTATAGTAGTACCAGCTGTGCAGAGGTCAGGCTGTCAAAAATACACAGAAGACCTTTGCATTCAGGACTGCACAACAGCACAAGTATGCCTTCCATTGATACTGTCAAAAGTTGGAATCGATGGGCGAAATCTCTTGAGCGTGCAAATGCAGTTACCTAACCAGGAAGCTGCAAAAAGGCAGCTAGCTACACCTGCTGCAGCAGCAATGCTATGTTATTCGTAGATTCATCGTCAGACAAGACAAGTCTCCACAGAGCAGGTTCAAAATGCTAGGTTACCGTTCGAAATGCGCGATAACGGATCTTATCGGTCCGGCTCAATTTTATAATGCACTCGGTAACCGAATTTAAATTAAAAAATTCAAATCATTTTTTAAAAAACTCAAAAAAATCAGAAAAAATTCTATAAAAAACTAGAGGTAATTCTAAGACTATCTGTGAAAAGAATTTTCAAAACAAATATCGTTTGCATCACCAAATAGCTGCTCAAAGATGGGGAGTTCGTAAAAAGGCCGAGCATGATTAAAAGACCGAAGCGAGCCGAATGCACAGTGAAATTGGCCCATTTCAGCTCAGCTCAAATGGATAAGGGCAGCCGGCGTTCAGCTCGCGTCAGTGCACAACTCACTTTCCCCTCGCGTTTGTCCACAACAAAAATCGAAGGATCGTCGCCCGGCCAGCAAAATCCGTGATAGTCCGGCGGAAATCCGGCGTTGAAGCTTCGGTTATCGAGCGATTAGCGTCGGTAACCGACTGCATCTAAGGGGTTACTATCCGCCTTCGAAGAGCAGCGCGGAGCGCCTGACGTCGAGCGATTTTTTAAGATCTTTGTTCGGTAACCGCCCATTTGCTAGCGATTTCTCATGTAAATCGTTCGATAATCGTTCTTAGGAGGTCGGCAGTTCGTTGTGTAGTTGATTAGGATGATTTAGTGGTTGATTCGCTCGGTTATCAACCATTTACTAGCGATTTTCATATAATTCGTTCGGTAATCATTCTTAGGAGGTTGACAGTTTGTTGTGTGGTCGATTAGGACGATTTCGTAGTTAATTCACTCGGTTATCGACTATTTACTAGCGATTTTTCATGTAATTCGTTCGGTAATCGTTCTTAGGAGGTCGGCGGTTTGTTATGTGGTCAATTAGGATGATTAGTGGTTCATTCGCTCGGTTATTGACCCTATTGCGTCCGTTTGTAGTTCAATGCACACGGTTGTTACCTTGTACTAGCAAGGGTTGTTAATATTGGTCAAGTTAATTGTTTATTGAGACATTTATGCATTACTAGCAACATGACAACACATGCTTATCAATTTAACATGCATGGACATAATTATTAGTAGGTTAATCATTGAGCTTTCTTCTTCCAACAGAGACAATACAAACTAATTGATGGCGGATAGAGATGTGGTGTGACAGCACAGGGACAATTTGGCCCCGGGGTTTAGGTGCAATTACTACAATAAGGAAAAGAAAGACGATGGTGCCATAAGGTTGAAAGAACATTTGGCAAGGTGTGGATCGAATGTTATACATTGTGATAGGGTGCCTCCAGATGTGCGTGATTATTTCAGACGTGAGCTGGATAGGGCAAGAGATAAGAGGAAGGGAAAGGCTGAGGAGAGGTTTCGGAGGCAAGAGTCAGCAAGAGTTCATGTAGATTTGACAAGCGATAATGAGGACACAGAAGAGGAACAGGTGCAGCATGTCATGGCTCAGTCTAGGGACGAGGAAGAGTTCAGGAGGAGGGCATGTGAGTCCTACGAGCATGGAGGTGGCAGTGGAAGTGACAGAGGAGGCAATGTGTTAAAGAGGATGCTTAGGAGAGCATCTTCAATCAGGGAGTCACCACCAAGTATCAGAGATTACAATGTTGCTGTAGCAAAAGCCCTTGTGCAGCCGAGGATTGACACCAGGTCATGGAGTGCGAAGGGCAAGAAAGCGAAGGAAGTTATTGGTTTGGCATGGTCCAAAATTTTCCACAATTCAGGTATTCCTGGTAGAAGGGCGGATGACACATCCTTTGTTGTTGCAGTGAAAGAAAAACATAAATGGGGTGAGTGATTAAGTTTGTAATAAATTTATTGTTGTCATATTTCTTTCTTTTTGACTTATGACCATTTGTTCTATAACAGGCGAGGGTGTACCATCTCTAACTAACCGGGATATAGATGGTAAGTACCTGGAAGAGAACGAGAGTGCATTGAAGAAGATATTTGACAATTGGAAGCTAGAATGGCCAGAGTATGGTATGACCATCATGTGTGATTCTTGGACTGGACCGACGCACATGAGTATTATTAATTTTCTTTTATATTGCAATGGTCCTATATTTTTTCACAAGTCCATAGATGCGACTGGCTACAGTCAAGATGCAAAGTATTTGAATAAGGTACATTATTTTGCTGAGTTGGTAACATAGTATTTCAATTGTTGCGTATTTATTTGGTTGATTCGTTTATGCAGGAGATAAGAGCAGTAGTCAATGATTTGGGGCCACAAAATATTGTGCAGATCGTGACTAATAACGGGTCCAACTATAAGAAGGCATGTTAGGTTCTCAGAAGGAAATATCCTGCTATCGCGTGGTAGCCTTGTGTGGCGCATACGATAAATTTAATGTTGAAATCAGTTGGTGAATTTAGAGAACACAACATTATCATTCAAAGTGTAAGGTCCATATCATGATGGCTGTACAATCATTCAAAGCTACATGAAATGATGAAGTCCGCGATTTGTGGAGAGTTGATGAGGTGGAATGCCACAAGATTTGGCACAAACTATCTATTTCTTGAATGCTTTCTACACCGAAAGGATAGGTTCATGCAATGGATGGCATCTAGTGAGCTCCAGCAGTCTCGCTACATTAGTTCTGATATTGGAAGATATGCACATAGTTGAGTGAGGTGCTCCTGAGATACACCGTTGCCAAGCAGAAGTACGATTCGTTGTACCACAATGATAGGGATTCTTTTGAAAAGTACATGGCAATTGTCGATCGCAGAATGCATAATCTAGCGAATGGGACCTACATGAATGCCGATGATACACTCCTACCACTTGCATTCTTATTGTACTAATGCTTATGGTTCTAATACTTATGGTACTGATGCTTTGATCATCAATTTGTAGCGGCCGCATTGAACCCCCACACGCACTAAGCGTATGGCATGGGTCTAAACTTGTTCGAAGATCTCCGAGAGGCATTCGAGAGGATGACCGATGTTAGTACTCTCGTGGAAGAACTTATTGAGGTTGAAATATATCGGACAAAGTCTCTGTCGTTCACTGGTCCACTCGCTTCATGGATGGCTTGTGACGGCAGGACTCAACCTGGTACGAATTGTGTTGACATATCTAACTACTGCATCACTTTATCTACTTTTCCAAACGTTATATCACTTTACCTACTTGCAGCGCAATGGTAGTCTATATTTGGTTCATCTACACCTACACTAACGATGCTTGCTAGATGCCTAGTGTCTCCATGCGCTTCATCTAGTGGGTGTGAGAGGAACTGGAGTACATTTGCATTTATCCACACGAAAGTTCACAACCGCTTAAGCTACAAGAAGCTCAATAAGTTGGTATATGTCAACTACAACCTGAGAATACAGAATAATTTGGATGCAGGCATCAGGTCAACTGTTGATGGAGACAGGTAGATCAAATGCTACCCCAGAGCTTGATGAGGAGGACACAGACAGTGACATACCCCTGCCAACTCACCTGGTGATAGACACAGTGAACCCACAAGATTTGCAACGGTGGGCTGCTAAAGTGGTAGGTGACACACACAGGGAAAGAGGAAGAAGCAAATGGCGCATCCAAAGAAGACCAAAAAGATTAAGGGTAAGGGCAAAAGACAAGTGCAAAATGATGAGAGCACAAATAGTGACCCAAAGAGCCCAACTTACCAAGAATCGAATGACAGTAGCTCAAAGACAGATAGCGCTGACGATGACGGTCAGAGAGGCGATGTTCCTCCATGCCCATCCTCTGTCGTTGCTCCCGTGCAATTCACTAGTGAGAGTCAGTTTTCGCATGCCACATAGGACCAGGACCACGATGCCCCATCCTTACAAAGGCATGTCATACAGGATGGCCATGATGGACCATAAGATAGTGGGAGCTATTTCAGCAACTATGGCATGGAGAGTAGTCCTGGATCGTATCCGTACCACTATTCTGTCCCTGATACTCAGTCAGAGCCTCCTATTCAGTGGGTCTATGAGTGGCAAAACCCTGAGTTTTATACCATATTGTAAGGATAATGGTCAACCACTTCTGCATGGACGGAGCAAACTTGAGCAGAATTTAAGGCAGAGTTGATATCTACACGACAGATAATGCTCATGTCCACCGAGGAGTACAATACAGCCGAATTTAATCGCCCTCAAGCTGGTGGTTCTAAGGTGATGATAATTTACTTTCTGCAACAACTTTATTTTAATATCATGGTATTATACTAATTTTTTTCCATCTCGTAGGTTGCACATGGTGTGGATACTATGCAAACTACATTTTAAGCATCGACCATAAATTTAGTAAGTACTGATGGATGGTATGTGATTGTGTTTTTAGTTTTTTATGGATAATTCGATATATTTATTAATTTGAGTGCTATATATGTAATGTATGCATATATTCGATGAAATAATTATATGGCCATGCTCGTATTACTATTAGTATCTATTTGTTTTCCTGAAAATGTCTAAAATATAGCAAAGGTCATGCCAAAAAATTTTCTGATTAAACAAAATATAGCAAATCTCATGCCATATTTGTTACTATTTTTTTATTTTTTGTGTATTTTATTTTTCATAGAAATTCATAGATTAGGAGTTAACCCGGTCGGTTACCGTTCAAATCACTCGGTTTTCGATTAAAATCGTTCGGTTATTGAGTGTTCGGTTATCTTTAAAAACCGTTCTATTTATCACAAAATCGCTTGGTAACCGGTCCAATTCGACGGGTTACCAAACGACGAATCTGGCAATTTTTTGTTCAAATTTCAAATTTGATCAAATAAATTTTGAGCAAATTTTAGTCGAATTTTAAGCGGTTATCGCGATAACCACGATTTTTGGATCCATCCGAGTCCTGTTACCGTTGACAAAACTATTTTGAAAACCTTGCCACAGAGGCTAGATCACTAGAGCAATGTTCGAATAAAAAATAAACATAAGATGGTGCACGACTGCACATTTGCTAATCACTGTTGTCGATGACATGGCCCATGCGGAATGGAAAATTAACCTGCTGGAAGATGACGTGCATGCACAGTGAAGTCCACCTGGAATGTGATTTAAAGTCGGCTGCTTGTTGCTTGCCCCCAAAAAGGCAAAATGGAAGACCAAAAAACTTTGTAAGTAAAAGCTACAAAGGGTCATGACGAAAAGGAAAAGCTCAATCTTTCTTGTAGTAATTTCGAAGACGGTTTTTTGCAAAAGCTTTTTCTTCAAGGAAATCAGGCATTTTATTCATTACTCAAGATGTTCATTGGTACAATGGAAATATCAGGGGGTTTATAAACCACAAATAACGAGACTAAGCGACGACGCCGCTTTCGAAGATCACGGTTGTCGGAAGATATATATATATATATTCAAAATTTGCATAATTACATAGCCGTTTCAAAAAAATTGTAACACTACGTTATCGTCGCTCGTTCATTGGACGAGAGCAGCTCATCGGGCGAGAGCAAGGTGTCACCTAATGAATGGACAACGCCTTATGGGCCCCACCAGTTAGAAGATTAAAAATACAGTAAAGCCACATGTCGCTCGTTCACTGGGCGACACACTGTTGTTGCCCTCTGAACGGGCGAGATCCTCGTGTCGCCCAGTGAACAGGCAACACCTTGTTGTGGTCTTTTTTTATTTGCGGCAGAACAGGCGTGCGTCGCAGTGTTTATGTTTTAGATTCGTCTAGTGCCATTAGATATTTGTGCGATATTTTAGATACCCGAATTTTATGGAAACAAAACGGTGAACTTGTTGATTTTAATAAGAACCGTGACATACATGGATGGTGGCATGTACAATATACAATCATTCGAACCTAAATAAGTACCATGTCTAAACCTAACATGAATTAGTGAATATAAATAACATGATTACAATTTATGATCTACTGAGTGGTACATGGGTATTTTTCCTTCCTCGTCACTTCCGGTCCTACCTCACGCGCTCGACATGCCCTCTCATAGTTCCTCTCCCTCTCCACCTCACGGGCTTCCGCTATCATGTGGTTATACTACTCCCTTATCTTCTGCTCCTCCTCTTGAATGCGTTTGTGCGTAGTCTCCATCCTCTCATCGGCTTCTATCTTATGGAAGTGTCTCCAAGCAGCGCGGTGCTGAGTGTGAAGGTGAAACATATCTGCTTGCGACTGCTCAGTATTCAACCATTGTAAGAAATCAGATAGTGGTGGCAGAGACTGCAACAGAGATAAAAATATTAAGTGGTAATTCTCAGTTGTATTTAGAGTAGTTTGGCCAAAATGGTTACGTTGGGTCAACGTGTTTATTATGATTATTATGGAATGCTCGTGGTATGACTCAAAACTCTGAATTCCGAATAGAATCACAAAAAAAAAACACGTGGCATGAAACATATTATGACACTAATAATAACATAGTATCATAAAGAAAGTATTATTACAATGACATTAATATAGTACCATAACACCGAACATAATATAACATAACATAGCCTACAGGTTACGTCCCCTTTTGGGGATGACCTCCTGGTCACATCCGCCCTCGGGACCCTATGCCTCTACGCTCTCACCTGGTGAGCTGAGTACGTCAGCGGGTCTGATGGAACGATCGTTCGCCCAGGCCATCCAGCGGGCGGTGGAGTGGCGTAGTCCTCTTAGGAGGGCTGTGTTCCTAGAATTGGCATGCTAGATAGCTAGGACGCACCAAGCTCGTCACTTTGTCTGAAGATGTACGAGTACCCAGGGACCTAACTATCGTCCCTGGTGAGCAAATCCATGTAGCTACCATGCGTCTCTACATCCTCGAGATCGGCGGCCTCTGCACAAGGAACAACGACGAAAACATGTTAGCACCGGTAAAGCATGATATACGCAACAATTGGTTAATCATGAAGTGAATGTCATACCTGAGCCAAGGACGTGAGAACTTGAAGGACCCGGGTCCATGGAGGAAGGCTGCGTGGACCTACTGTTGGCGTAGAAGTGGTCACCGACACCGGTGAAGTGTGGACTGGACGCTATGACGCAGTAATGGGGGTCACTGGCACCGGAGAAAGAATTCCTAGGCCAAACGCCACTGTAGTGCAAATAATTAGCCCCTGAGAAGGACTGCCTCGCTGAGAAAGATGCCCTCGATGGCTGGGCTGCGTAAGTGGGACATACCGATGGGTGTGGGGGATCAGTGAACGTGGCCACTGGGCATGCCAGGGGAGTAGCCGACACTCGTGGTCCTATCACAACGTTAGAGGATGAGATGCAGCTAAACAACATGAAGGCCTTGCTCACCTACCGGATAATACGGCCTAACGACGCGCTCACCTCTGCCCTAGGGACCTTGAGGCCACTGTCGATCCGCACCTTGGTCACGTGTGCCTCGACATCAATTTGACACAGTATGTCCCTCTACAAAGAAAAGTTTTGTTTGATTAGTCAATTTATGGGTACCAACAAGCATAGTAAATGAGGAGTCACGTACTACTTTACGTACCTCAAGCGAACGTGTCTGGTCCATTATAAGGAACCGTCCAAACAATATTCTAACTAATCATTAAATCGATCATTTACTTAATCCCGTCTTCAATGATTAATCAGAATACCGCTTCAGTAGTCCTGACACGTGTTTTGTGCCCAGGATCGTAACACATGACTTTCCAACATATCACATCACAACAAAGCTTAACAAAGAGCGAGTAATTAAAGTATATTTCAAGTTCTTAAGCATCCATAATTTCTTACAATTTACAGCAAAAGAGAGCTAGAAAGAGACTGAAACTAAGCAACTCCTATACCAAAGATAACTATATAGCGGAAGCTAAAACTATGAACAACAAAAGGAAGATGAAACCATATGCCCTTAGGCCCAATCACAAAAGCACGACCTCCGAGTAATTGCCTACTCATGCCTGCCACCACCTTTGGTGGGCGTGAAGTAGCCAAAGACCAGCTCCTCCTAGCCAGTATCACCTGAAAGAGTAGCGAGAGTACGAAGGTACTCGCAAGACTTAATCCATATTGGATACTTATATATAACCCTACTCCAAGGATTATGAATTGGGATATTAGCAAGAATACGACTACATGGTTAAGTAAATTTATATGCGAAAGAAAATTTTGACAAAAACATGTGTGAGCATCTAGACTTAGCCAACACCACTATCTAACCCACAACCATCTACTGAACATATATGTAAAGAAACCATAGTAAGAACATCTGTAAAGAACCATCTCAGTCCAACAACCATTGCAAACCAAACTCGAAACTCTACGACTGCTGCAAATGGACAAAAGTATGCTCATGACCGAGAGCACGGTATTTCAAATTATTTTTACACCCTGCAGGGGGTACAACTTTACCCACAAGACTTGAGGATCATACAGCTTGAGTAACCACACAGATCATCGTGCCAACCTTTCCCCATAAGCCCCAACCATTTGAATCAGATATCGCTTGGTGCGGAACCCACTTAGGTTAACTTCTCAAGCAACCTCAAATGTCTCTTACAAGCTTGCTCGCTCACACCGTCGATGTGCAAGCTCAAATAATTATAGCTACATAGGTATTCGGCTTATCTTACCATTAGATTGACATGTGGTAAGTATAGTAAGTGCTAGAGCCAACTACAACAACGATCGATGCTTAAGCGATGCAAGCGGTCTACGGTGTCCAAGTTTCTCTCCTGACCTAGCCTGAAAAACTCCACATCAGGGCAGGAGAAACACCCATAACACCACCCACATCTCGCCTCATCCTCACTACTCAACCAAACAACACCATCACCCCAACATTGTTATCAATGTGACAGTAATTAAAACCTCTAGCTCGCGAATGGGGTTCAACCACCGCTCGACTTCTATTGAAAAATATATGCATGGCCTATCATTAACTTTTAAACTAGGCCATCATCAAGTTGACCCCCGGTTATAACGAGATGGATCACCAATGACTCAAGACGGGGTGTAATGCATCAACACATGTTCTACCCATACAAGACTAGACATCAACTCAACAATATGCATAACATACATAAAGCATATGTAATCATATTAGAAACATATGATCCAAATTAATATGAGAAATATGCTTAGATGCTTGCCTTGCTGCTCAGACGACTGACTGATGCTACCCACACAGAAATCACAGAACCTGTGTGGCTCAGTGTCATCTTCAACCACACCCGCGTCACACTCCAGATCCTCATTCACTAAAGAAGAACACATGCAATGATGAGTATTAATGAAGTGCAATAATGTATGCTACTATATGCATAACAACAAGCTAACAGTGCAAGATATGCGAAATAATAGCAAACTTTGTGATCTAAACAACTTCGGAAAGTTAATAGGAGGCCAGAAACTCCGGGTTGAACTCGGAACCTCCTGGTTCCGGAGTCTCCGGGTGAACCTCTAGGTGGGGTCCTCGGGTATTTTTGGTTAGGATCACCCGGAACCTCCGGGTTGAACTCGGGCCTTCCGGGTTTTGGAGTCTCCGGGTGAACCTCCGGGTTCCGGCAAGATACATGTTTTGCGACGTGTTTTCGATCAATTCAATTTGCATGTTAAATCTATACTACATAAATATATATATATATATATATATACACTATACAAAAGGGTTCTAGACTCAACTTGCATCCTAAACTCTAACTATTTTTTAGCACAATTCATCAGGGTTTTTACTGGGCTATCCAGATTATCCGAGTTGTCCAAAAAGGTTGCTTCGAGGGGGAAAACTCAACTGATTTGATTTGTGAGTCTCTCTAAACCAAAGGAAAACATGTTTGAGATAGTTCATGGAGTCTAGAACCCACTCACCAACCTACTAACACGATTCCTAGCACAAAACTCATCTGAATCCTCTCTTTTTGCTCCAAAGCTCACGAACTCGAGAACTTCGCAAACTTAGCTCCAAACTCGAAATCGACCCACCAAAATGCGCATCCTTGCCATGGGGGCCTAGGGGAATCACCTAAGATGCTTTGTCAAGGTTGGTGACTATCGGTGGAAGGTGGAAAAGCTTGGGAAGAGGAAGAACGCTGGTACTCCTCGTGCTTCAACCAAGAACACCAAAAGACATCAAAATCAACTTGAATCTTTCAGGAAAACATAAATGAAATTGATGAAGGAGGAGCTTAGGAGCTAAGGATCGCATTAGTAACACATGCATACATCGATTCCTCCTCTTGAGGTGGGATTTTGGGGAGGAGAGAATGCTTAAGACAGGGAGGGGCTCCTTTGGCTTGGCCGGTTGGAGAGGAGAGGGAGCTCGGGTGGGAGTGAGGGGGAGAGAGAGAGGGCAGGTGGGCTGCTGCCCAGGAGAGTGAGGGGTGGTTGGCCCACTAGGTGGGGCCCACGAATTAGAGAATAAGTCTGTTTCAACTGCGGATTCATTTCTTTCTCTCCTGAATTTCCTTCTCTCATCCAATTGACTTAAAACCAAGTGCTCTAATGCTCTAAAATAAAATTACTCATAATTAAACCTAATGCTTATGAAGCATGATTAGGCTTAATTATGTAATTATAGCTTTGGGACGTGTCATCCATGTGCGTCGGGCACATGTCGCGAATGTTCGGCTCGTGCTACGGAAACTCAGACGGTGTGTATGTGACTCGGATCCGCATCTGAGTCACAAGCTAGGACAAGTACTCTGCATACGCCTCCTCACAGTGCAGGTGATCCTCGTCCATGATGTCATCGATAGCATGCTCCCATATATCAACCCACGTCTGCACACAAGACACAAACGTGCTCGTGCTATGACCCCCCTTGCGCATCATCCTGCAAAAATAGAAGCATATGAAAAAATTTGCAGTTGTGTCTCCAATGAAAAGGTAATTACAATGTTACACACATATGTATGTTGCTAGGCACCGTTCTAGTGAACGGGAGCAGAAACACTTGTAACTTCCTAAACTGTCGTATCACGTGGTACAGAGAGTAATCCTTGACGTAGATGCTGCAGACGAGGGTGCACCACATGAGCCAGTACTCCCGGTCCCGTAAGCACAACACCATAAGTCCTAGCGGGGTGCATCGAAGTACCTTCTCGTCCATGTATGGCACCCAGCAAACGTTGTTCATCATCAGCTCATCGAACTGGTGAACAAAGTCTAGGTACGCGCTATGTGTTAGCGCACTAGATCAAGTCGATTGTGCAACTAAACTATGTTAGAGAAACAAAAAGAAGTAATTAACAAATACGTGCAGAATTCATAGTTCTTACCATACGTCTGCACCACAACGATCACATGGTCGAGCCGTCGATGTCGTCGGCAGGGAACTGGTACGTACTATGATCCACAAGGGGCCTATCGATAGCGATACGCTCGCACGACCACATCTGAAGCAGCAGGGGATACCCGATGAGGATCGCGTTGTCATCGGTCTTCATGCAGGCGTCGCACTAACTGCGGTACGTTGCGGCAAGCATAACAGACGCTTAGATGTACTGCGGGACCTCCCTCGGGTTAGCATATGCAACATCTCTAGCGTAAGGGATCATGCTCCTAGAGACCGTGTTGCCTTGGGTCTCGGTGAACATGATCCGACAGAAGAACCACAGGAGGTACGCCTCTAAGTGGCGAGAGACATCGGTGTTGCCTGCCAGTGGGTGGATGTTGTCTGCCTGTCACAAAATAAGCAATTACAAATATGTCCATCAGTTAGTAACGTATAGAATGTGACAAAAAAGTATAAGACGAACATACCACAAACTGAATAAGAAATGCCTTCATTGGCCCGTGCTTCTCAGACTCTGGAAAAGCCCTAACAGGGCTAGGCCGTCCCTTCATACAATGACAAAGAAGCATCCTAGCAAATTATGGTGCCATGCCACGCTCACATCACTTGCTCCAACAGCTGCACCCGTGCAAGGTAGCCCCTTCACCACGGAGTCGTCCTCGAGCATGGGCGCCATCTCGCCGCACAGGAGATGGAACGTGTGGGTCTCGGGACGTCACCTATCGATAAGTACTACAAGCTGGGCCCTATCATAGCTGAACCTAGTGGCCACCTCTGAGCCTCCCACCAACGCATCCACCTCCACCAACCGACACAACGAAAGTAGCCCAGCAGCACGCAACCTGCAAACACAATACAGTTAGCGAGCAATACGGATAACAAGCATATAAAATGTTACATTTGATTGGTACAAACCTCGGGATCCAGTATGCGTCAACCCTCATGACTTGATCTGGCACACTGTGTCGTAGTACCGGGAGCTCCTCAGCCTGCACAGCTATGCGGTACAAACGGTGCCTAACGTCCAGCTGCATGTCAAGCAGGTCCAGTTGTGCCATACATGCATGTTCACAGCTTATTTACAGTTTGCTAAGCAAAACAAACATAGTGTCGGTGCAATAGGTAAGGGGTGCTCCATAAGGCAGGCCCCACACCACCAAATGTTAGGTGACAGTAGATAATTTTAAGACCACGAACTCATCGCGCAACCAGGTCAGGGCTCGTGCGACCAGCCCCCTGGTCGTAGGGTAGCTATTCACCTAACCTGTTAGGACGTATTTAATGCTATCCACTCAAGAATTTTCCTTCCCCGGGCACTCCCTTTCGGCGAGCGAGGTCGTGCACAAGTGTGGTGGAGCAACGACCCATCCCATAGCATTTAATGCTATAGGATGGCCTGGCTGATGAGCGTGACTGCGTTCAGTGATGGAACATGACGTGCAGGATAACCATAGCAGAGCGGGCATGCTTATCTGACATCATGATGAACTAGATGTAGTTGGCTTCATCAGGGTAGGTCTGTTACGATGTTTGGCAAGGTTTGTTTGTATATTCTTTTTTCCTTCCCCTACTATATAAACGGGGGAGGGGAATCCGAGAAGGGACACGAAGAACACTTCACCTAATCCATAACAAAATACATAGGACGTAGGGCTATTATTCCACAGGAGGCCTGAATATGAATAAATTATTGTGTTCTTAAGTTCGTCCGATACACAACGACAAGAAACATAGATCAACGTGCCCGTCATTCGGTATACCTCGGATTCATTGTCAGGGATCACCGCCCGACACACAGAGTAACAAGTAAGCATGCAACATATAACGTAGGATAATAGATTGTTGAATGCATACATAAATATATTAAGGAATCACAACTTAACATGTTACAACCTAAAACATTGCAACAGTCTCACCACTACAACAGTAAAGTAAAATATTGTGTACACGAATAGTCATCACAATTACAACAATAATGGAACTCAATGAGTCGATGAAGTGGACGATCGACGAGTATGAGGACATCTCCCATCTGCAACTAAGCCGGAAGGACCTGCTTCCGTGGGGTTCACACTTAGAATACCAATGGTGTATTTCTTGTAAGTATGCCTTATTCCGTTGCACTTACTGTACCATTTCACTCGATGGTTGACTTCCGCTTTGTCCATTTCATTACAGAGTCACGTAGTCCTATAACGTCCCTTCTTTTACTTCATCTTACAGGGATCAGGAATGAACACACAATCGGGCCTAGGTTCCTTCGTGAAAGAACCATAAATTTCAAAACCATAGATCTTATGGTTCCAGGTGTTCAACAGAGTTTCCTTCTAAAGTAGTCGAAGACGTACCTCGGAGTCATCATCCCCATCACAGCACACACGACAATCACATATGAGCATGGCTTGTGCAGTAGCATTGGCTTGTAGCAGCTACAAACACACGTCATCGAATAGAGTGCACTATTAGATAACTCTCTCATGCTTACCCCACCCTCCTCCTTTGTCCATACATAGAATGTTGTATATGTGTTGTGCAGTTCTCATGTCCTTCACCCGGTGCATCTTTGTATTCTCTGTCTTGTCTTCTATGTACTTGGTCATCTTCGTTCCATAAATCAGGAGAGAATCATTTAGCACTGGGTGCGCTATTGCATATCGCTCTCTAAAATACTTGCACGCCCCTTGAAGTATGAACTCAATAAACCCCACCAGCAGCATCCCCCTAACACCTTTCATCATCCAGTTATAAACCCCTGCTGAATTTGTAGTCATAATATCGTATCTAGCCCTATTTGTGTCATAGAGAAAAGTCAACTTCTCCTTCGGCTCATTCTCAATCCACTTGCTAAATTACCTGGGAGATGACCCGGTCCTCCGTGTTACGCTAGCTTCATTATCCGTTGGCAGGGACTCAAGAGATACTGGTTTGTCATCCGATCCCCTCACGAGCCTCCATGCATGCTCTTGGGTTTGTTTCTTCGTCAGCTCATCCAGTGTCTTTCAAAGGGCATCAAACTTCCACTACTGGTTCCGACTGCACAACCTCTTGAACATGTTCATGAGGTTCTTTTTCTTGAATTGGTGGAAGAAGTTTGCACCCAAATACCTCATGCACCACATACTCTGTAAATCAGTCCACACAAGTCCCATCATGCCATCGTTTGTTCCATTCTGCAGATCCTGAATAGCTTTGAGCATTCCTGCATGTTGGTCATGTATAAGGCACACGTTCAGCTGAGCACCCAGAATTATCATTCTCAGACGGTACATGAACCAATACCAACTGGTTGTGTTCTCACTCTCCACAAATGCAAAGGCCAACGGAAACACTTGGTTGTTCCCATCAACCCCAATAACAGTCAGGATCTATCCCTTGTACATGCCAGTAAGGAAAGTGACGTTAATGCAGAGGATAGGCCGACATTGCTTGAAAGCTTTGATATATGGTCCTAATGCGAAGAAGCATCGCTTCAGGACATACTTGCTAGGTTTAGACAGCAATGGGTACTTATCAATGACATAATACGTCTCCAGGTTCCTTCGAGCAATGGTTTGCAACAACTTTGGAAGATTGTCATCTGACGCTTCATAGGTCCCGAACCTCATCTCAATTGCCTTCCTATTCGCCCTCTATGCTTTGTTATAGCTGATAGTGCACTTGTACTCTTTCTCAATTTGCCTGATTATGAACTCTAATTCGTAGTTCGGATTATTCACGATCTGGGCATACATCACATTGGTGACAAAGGCTGAGAAAATGTTCATGTGGCTGGGCTCAAATTCGTCCATCGTGCATGTGTGGTCCACCACAATCACCACCTCCTAATACTCAACCAACTTCCACTTAAAGCCGTGAACCTGCCACGTGCAACCCTCCTTCACGTACTTGACATCATACTCCTTTTTGCTTAACTTGACAACATAAAACTGTCATCGAAACGATATCGTCCATTGAGTCACAACATCCTTCATGGCCTGACTAGTAGGATACCTAGCAACCTGGGTCACCTAATTCTACGTATACTCCCAGTCCAACTGATTCCCTCATTCACCATAAGGTTGTCAAAGTTGGGCTTTTTCTAGTCCGCAAAAATATGAGTGTCGTCCTCATCATTCGACATGTCATACTCAGGAGAGTTGTTAGCCTCGAGATCATCCAGCTCCATCTATTCAATTAGAGAAGGATTTTGTTCCCCATCGTCTACCTCACCGGTCGATTCAATCAGATAATTCAATAAATGTGCACTTTCCAGATCAACATCCTCATCATACTCTTCCTCATCACCCTCCTCCTCCGAGTACCCCCACCCTGCATCTCCTCAACTGCCTCCTTATTCTTCCAATGCATAAGCAACATAGGAGGCCAACCTTTGTGCACAACATCCTACAAGTACCTCATCCAGACTTCACCTTCCCTGAGCAAGTACACCTCTCAGTATACACCATCTCTCGCATGAGTGCCCACAATACTAATGGTCATCTCTTAAACATTGAAGTCTATTTTGAAACCCCACATCAACCAGGCGTATAAATGTCCGATATTTTTTTCATAGGTCTGGAGATACCATTGTCCATTGACTCAAATACGGACAATATTACTCGTTCCAGACCATAAAGTATTTCACTATCCCCATAAAAATTATAAACTCCCACTTATCCGATATACCTGCTAACTATCGATAAAAAACTCTAATATTATTGCGACAAAACATACAAAATTACATACAACTACATCTACAATAATACAATATTCATTAAAAACATAACCCAACAGTTCATTTACATTGCAACAAAATATCCCTAGGTCGCTACATCAAATACATCTACTACCTCAGTTATACCTACACTATGTCTAAATTCTATATCTAATACCTAACATATGTTTCAATACTATATCTAATTATTAAAATATACGTACAAATAAAATCTAATTGATAAACTATGTCTAAACCTAATTCTAAACCTATATCTACATTCTAACCTATATCTAGTGACTATCCTATCGGATTTGTAAAAAAATCATAAATCTAATCTTTAACCTATATCAAAATCTAGCACTAGTAGCTATCATACTGAATTTGTAAAAAAGGATAAAAATGTATCTTTTCCTCCAGCAGAGCTTCGCCTCCAATTTCTCCTCCATCCTCTCCCCTCTCCTCCTCTTTGCTCGGTTGAATGCAAATTAGAGTCTGACGTTAGCTTGGACGGCGTGCCACATTTTATACCATAAAGCCTCATCCGAACAAGAGACGATACCTTTTGGGTGGGTCCCTTAGCATCGCAACGAGGAAGATCCCACCCGCTAAACGGGTAAAACCTCGGGGAAACGCATTTAATATTGGCTGACCGTCGAGATCCACACGGGGAGACCTTACTCTCATCCGATGAATAGATGACAGTAGCTTATTATTATAATATTTTGAATTGGTCCTGTAATTTTGCAAATTTTGATATATATATTCGTTGTCGGAAAGGCCAATATCCATAGCGGCATGGATGCTACTGGGCCTGCAAAAAATATGAGCTCCCTCCCCTTTCCAAGCCCAATCATCTTCTACTCCGTTGCTCTTTGTGGGCCTAACGGCATATTAGAAAATCTGGTACAAAAGGAGCAATCAACAAAAGAAAAGCGATGGATCGACCCCGAGAACAACGTGAGCCATCGAATCTCTCCGATTGCAGAATGCAGATCACGCCTTTTTTTCTTTAGATCAACAGAGACTTAAGAAGCTGGACAGCGATGGATCGACCCCAAGAACAGCGTGACCCACCGATCCTCTCTGTTTCGCGGATCATGCATTGTCTTCGCGACACGGATTACATATCGATCGTGCTAACGGTGGAGGTTTCGTCACTTGTCCTAATCACCGCCGGTTCTTGCCTGCCGCCCCTTGTAGAGAACGCTGGTCGATGGCGTTGTCTGCACAAATCACACCACAATTTCGTCGTGCCTCGCCGGTTGCAGGCTGCCGATGCCCCTCCACGCAGGAGCGACATCATTATAGATTGATCGATTGGTTATCGGCAAACCAAGCATTCAAGCTGCAATTATGCCGAAACCAGTAATTGCAGGTGACTGTGCGCGCTTCGTCGCACCGATTTTCTTGAGAACCTCGGGAGCCGTGTTCCTGCGCTGGCAGCTGCAGAACAACGGAGGTACTCCTGGTGTTAGCAGTTCAGCACTGGCTACCGTACACGAACCGGATTTCCTGGACAATTTGTCCGCGTGAGTTTTAAACTTTCGATTCCGTGGCAAGCCGCGCCGGACTCCTCGAGAGCCGCCGTGCTGTATGCAGGAGCGAGTAGATCCTCTGCACGTTTGGGTCCGCAGACACGTCGAGGCCCAGATGGAGGCGCCTGAGTGACAGATTCCGCAGCGCGAGTTCGAGCAACTGGTTCAGAATTTGGTTCTTATCCGGATCCGGCATGCATGATTCACGCGTGTCGCGCGGTCGTGCCTATCCATCGCGCTGGCGATATGTAGTAGCACGGTCGCGTACAAGATCCTGAGGCCGCGCGCAGGCAGCTTCAGGCCGTGGCCCGTGGGGCGGTGGAGGCTGGAGCTTACGTGGCGTGATCTGCAACGATGTGCGGCTGTTCCTGTCAGGGTAAACCGAGCGTATGCACCGCAAGCCCGCCAATCCGCCATGCTCCGTCCTTGTAGGGGTTTGCAAGGAACGGAAATAATCCCAATAGAGTTAGTCTGATGTATTTGGATATAGATCTAATTTACAATGTGATATATGATAATTTATTTTTTCATTATTTCATCATATATTATTTGATTTTATTTTATTATAAATTTTATAATGATTTTTATCACATGTCACACTATAAATTAGATAGATCAGATCTTATTGGATTATTTTTTGGAAGGACCGTGGGAGAATATCCGGCAGAAACTTCTAAAGTGGCAAGACTCAAGACACTGAGATACTTTACGTATGCAACGGTAAGATTTTATACGATAGTTCAGCATTTGAAATATGATTATTTATTCCAAAAGAATAATGTATTCCTATGATACCGGTAATTTCTTGTCTAGTTGTCTTTTGTGAATAAATTTTCTAATAAATAAATAGGAAGACCAATTTCATAGTCTTAGACCGATCCAAAACAAGCTTTTACCGGATAGATTGATAGTTGGCCTGATCGTCATTGAGACAAAGAGAGAACCTAGGGCGCAACCGGAACTACATAACATCAAGCTGGGAGAACACGGAATTCCGTTGCATATGAGCTATCACATTTAGCTTTGACAATTAATACAATCAATGTAAAGTTTCTTGGGCCCAGAGTGTCACCACAATATATACAATCACTAGGTATAAAAAATATTCATACCATCTATAAATAACATAATAGATAACCATTCCAATTAACTAGTTTTATCGTTTCCTTCTAATTTAATATAATATATAATAAAGTATTAACCCTTCACCTAGGTACAAGTGTGACATGGCACCCCTTAAACTTAGCCGAGGGGTATAGTTGGAGATGACCTTAGTTTCTTGATTGTGTCATATACTTGATGATGAGCGCGTTGATAGGTGTTTCCAATATATGTATATCAAATTAGACTCAAGAACATTTAGATTTATCTTGGTTCGGATCTCCCGTGAAATAATAGCTTTATATCCTGTGTATTATCTTATGAACTGAATGAACTTATTACATAATGTCTCTCCTTCTCTACCAGCAAAGTATTTACCCCTTTATATACCAGGAACAAAGATATACAGATAAACAGAATGTGCCAAAACATGTGGCAGACCTACTCCTAACAGAACCGACTACCCCTAGCCTATCATGACATCAGATAGACATGACTGCTCTGCTCTGATCATTTTCGCATCTTGTACCATCACTGAACGCCATCACGCTAACCCGTTAGACCATCACATGGCATTAAATACTACGGGACGGGTCACTGTAAAAACACTCGAGTATGTAGCATTAAATGAGACTTAACTAGTTAGATGAGTACCTACTCTGCGACCAGCAAGCGATGGTCGCAGGACCTCGCTTCGTGACTAGAGGGCTGGTCGCGCGAGTTTCGCCCTGGTCACACGATGCGACTATGGTCTTGACTAGAGGGCTGACACTTTGCGACTCTGATACCACTTGATGGGGCGTGCCTAATCTTTCGGAAGGGAATATGATAAGTCAATTTGATGGAGCTTCAACGCTGGTAATCCAAAGGCTCTAACCAGAATAGATTAAGAACCCTCACAACCACTACATCACTACTCGGTGATTATCAACTATGCCAAGACGCGGTTGACCTTACTAAGAAGACTTTTCATACAAGCGAATCGAGAACACAAGGAAGAACAGGTAGATGCAATGAAGTACTTGAGTTAGGGTTCTACAAACCGATATACGGCGAAACTGTCTAAAATAAAATAATCTAAACAAAATCTGAGCCTAAACTATGACGGTTACTGTATATATAGGAGATACGTAAGGAGGTCGATCTAGGGTTATGCAACCATGGATAGAGGCATAAACACTGTGGACTCCGACCCCGATACGATTACAAGACCTGACAAGGTTCAAAATGGTGACGCAATATTTTATTTCATCAATTCTAACTAAGCTATAAGGAATATTTGGTCGAGACTAGATATGTTGGAAAGAACTCATCATAAGCTTTTCAACAAGTCTAAGATCACCTCAATCGGACTTCGTATGCGAGAGTTATGTCCGTTTTATTAACATGTTGTTCTCAGACTTCCGAATCAAATTTAGAATCTGACTTAAGCTCGACTTGGACTTCGAGTGAAGATATCCTTCGAGTGATGACGTCCAGATAAGATTGTGGTGCTTCTCTCATATTTCTAAGCAACAAAACAATACAAGAACTTAGTAGTATCATATTCTTTACGAAAAAAAGTGTGAATAATGAGAAACAAATTCACTTTTTGTGTATTCAAAGGAGCCATGTCCTCATCAGAATTTACTCCCAGCCTCATTACCATGACGATCGGACCCCACTTGCAGTATCACAGCAGCTGCCAACTCATGAAGTGGACCGTCCGAAAGCTCAAGAAAGTACAGATACTTTGGTAAAATTATCACAAATGAGAAAATTACAGATTTAAGCAATGGTTTCACAACACTACAAATTTAGCACCAATTTTATCATAAAATTATAGATTCTATTATAGACTTGTTAACCTAACGAATGTGCCCCGCTTGCAGTCACATGAACTCTCAGATGGTCCGTTTTATAAGCTGACAGCTGCTATGAGACTGCAAGTGAAATCCGGTCGTTATGGTAACATGGCTATGAAAAGCTCTTCTAGAATATGTAGTTTTGCGATAAAATCAATATTAAATCTGTAGTTGGTAAAACTATTGTTTAAATATGTAGTTTTGTGATAATTTTATGAAAGTATTTGTAGTTTTATGATAAAATTAGCACAAAATTTATAATTTTATAAAATTATTATTTTATTATGTAGTTTTATGATAATTTTATTAAAATATATGTAGTTTTATGAAATTTACGGTAAAAAGTTATAATCTATGGCCTCTTTCGGTCAACTGGTATAGAAACCCTGTTCTCGGGGTGACGCGGGTAGAAAAATGGAAGGTTAATGCAAGCCTAGTAGAAATAAGTGCAACAGACCGGTCAGTGTGCGTTTGGTCTGGCATTTTTCCATTGTCATACACCGTACCATGTTCTTTGTTCTCCAGTAACATGGTATCCTGTACCAAAATCCAAAATTCCGAATCGGCATATATCCCTCCTTACTGCTGAAGTGCTTGATGGTTTGAACTGAAGCCTGAATACGTTGAACGCTACTAATAAGATTTTATCCCCTTGTAGGTCCGAATATCATGCAACGATTGCGGGACAATATCAGAGGTGCAGTTCCAGTTGATCGCGCACAAGTGCCAGAATTGCAAGTCATACAACACCCGTCAGATCTGAAAGTATGGAATTCTTATGCGGATTTCTGCATTCTGCAACGAGCTTGATGACGCATCCCGTGAGCCTTTGAGCTCGCAGGCGGTAGCCTCCGGGATTCGTCAATTGGGTGCTTCGTTTGAGGCAAACCACTCGAGATTATTTATCTGATTGTCTGTGCTGTTAGCTGCCGTTCTTTAGTTATCCTTAGGTGCTTTCGCCTCTTCTCCCCTGTCGCTCCGTGGTTCCAATTTATTGTGTTTCCTGTCAACGATTGTATCATTAGAATATCTTTAATCAAATTCTCTTCATTTCATTCTCTTTCCGATTTCTCTTCCTATTCTCATTCACTTTATTTTCTTTCATCTCCAACAACTTCCATTCAAAATGATTTATAAAGAGAAATGAAATAGAATCCCGTCCTAAATAAAATGATCTTGTGAATCTATCCGTGATAAGAACCACAAAGAAAAACCATTAAAACACTGAAGGGAACAAAAAATCCTTTGATAAAGTGATTTTGGTCCCTAATAGGAATCCCTTAGATATGATCTTAGAGTCACAGATGACATTTTTCGATAACGAAAGCTTTATTGAACTGAGACAATTATATCAAGGTAATACAATCGAGCCGAGAACACTCTTAGCTTCTACCTAACTAAGATATACATAGCCAAAAAAATAAAATAGAAAACACCATAAAAATTTATCATCGGTGGAAGCAGAAGTTGCTAAAGCGCACCAATTCGCTGCCTAGATCGCCACCCATACTTCTAGGTAAAAAAACTCTCTGACCACCTGCTCCAAGTGCTGGCATGATTGTGTAACTATATCTTGAGAATCCGGCCTCTATAAGATGGCCCAGGTATGAAGCCAGTGAGTACATTGGTAGAAACTTGCAAAGAACAAAAAAATATTTCTCTTATTAAAAACCATATCATTCCTACATAACCATAGCGATCAGCAAGTAGCAGTCGCCCCCAGAACTTGTGGTTTCAAGTCATTCTTAATACCCCCATAGCCAAGAACTAAACATATGAGATACACTATGAGGTCAGAAAAGTACTAAAGCCACTTGTATGATAGACCACACAGCACGGGCAAGACGGCATTCAAAGAACATATGTTTAATTGTCTCCTCTTTGTGACAGAAGTAGCAGTTCGTACTGCCTTGCCAATTGCGATTAGCCATATTATCTTTCATCAGCACTACACCTTGACTTAAGTACCAAAGGAAGATCTTGATTTTGAGTGGCATCTTCAATTTCCAAAGGCGCTTGTTAACATTGGGAATATCACAATGAACTAAGGAAAGATAGTGAGATTTCACCGAGAACTGTTCATTCTGGATTAAATTCTAGCCAAATTCATCTTGCTCCTGAGTGAGCACAATATTAGCGACTTGAGGAAGTAATATGTTCCACGCCACTAATTTTTGCCCTATAAGGTCCTTTCGAAAAGAAAACATTCGGATGGAAAGTTCAGAGGACTTCCGCTATAGTATCATGTTTGTTCCTAACTATGTTGTAGATACATGAATACTGTTCTCATAGAGTTTAATTTCCCACCCATTGGTCCTCCTACAACCAGATCTAGGTGCCATCTTTAATTGTGAAGGTTCCGAAGCGGAGAAAATCTCGCTTCACCTTCATAAGGCTGGCACAAAAATATGAGTCCCCGGCTTTCCATCGAACATACGATAGGGACTTTGAGCCTAAGTACTTGTTGCGCATCAGCTATTGCCATATTCCATCAGACGTGGGCAACTCAAAGAGCCATTTGCTCAGTAAGGCAATATTCTTTGTATCTAGATCATGGATATCAAGACTCCCTTCGTCTCTGGGGCGATACAATATATTCCTTAGCAAGGTGGTATTTTTTATTTTGATCATCACTTTGCCAATAGAACCTGGACCGAAAATAATCAAGTTTTTTAAGTACCCCTTGGTATAGCAGAAAAGGACATTATGTACATGGGCAGATTGCTAAGCAATGAATTTATCAATGTTAGTCACCTGCCAGTTGAAACGTGTTTTGTTTTCTAACACTGAGTCTCTTCTCAAGTCGTTTCTCAACCCCTTTCCAATCTGCATTCCTTAGTTTCCTTTAATGAATAGGAACACCTAAATACCACATAGGGAAGTTGCTAGTACCGCATCCAAAAAGATCGGTGTATTGCTCGATCATGGCTTGGGCGACACTAAAGCAAAATAATTCACTCTTGTAAAAATTGATCTTAAGTCCCGATAGTTGCTCATGATGTCCTTGGGATACGACAAGGAGGGTTCACTGGCGATGGAGGCTGGGAGTGCTAGGGTTAGTGGGCACGGGCACAAGAGCAATGACGAAAAAGAGCAAGAGTGCCAGATAAGGGTGCCGCTCGGCTAAGACTCCTACTTTATTGACTTAGGGAGGAATTGTTACCCCGTCGGGGCGCAGGCACACATCCCGTCTCGTCCCTCCTCCCACTATCATGGGGAAATGAAACCACTTTCCACAACCCTTTTAAAGCTGAGGCGTCATGTGTCCCACTACCGCCTAGCAAGGTATAATTGTACCAGTAACCGTAGGCTGCATTTAATGCCCTTTCTCGTAAGTGACTTTCAGCGTTTGGCTCGACCGTTGGGCTGGCCCTTAGCAACAATTCAAAGCATCCGGAGGACCATGGGCCACCCGGCAGCGAATCTAAGGATCGCCGAAGACCCTGCTCCAAAAACCGTGGGGTTGGCCACTCCACATACCACCCTCGTGAGGGGCTACTGTTGGGGGTCGCCCTAGGTTCTGCTACCCTAGGGGCTCCAGACTCTCTACGAAGGTCGTTGACTTCTGGAGCCTTGGGGAAGCGACTGATCCCTTCCAAAAAGATCAGCAAGAAACGAGCCCATCGACCGCCATTTGTCTGTCATAAAGTGACCAGTATTTAATGCCAATCTAATCGGTTGCGGGCCTGACACTCTGACAGGGTTGGCGCCATAGTTGGCGACCAACCAGGCATTGCAGTATCTTGCCGTCACTGTTATTGCCATGGTTAGATGATACCATCAGAGTAAAGTTGAAGATTTACTCGAGCTTGAGCCATGTTTTACTAGGGTGGCCCTATGTCCTGGTTGTATAGTGATAACTTATATCTTTACTCCTATAGAGATATATTTGTACACTTACACTCTGAAAGATAATATAAATACTGACTATAACCATACGATATCAGGGGCAGATTTTTCGTGACTCTAAATATTTCTAATGAGTTGACTCCCACTACACTTATTCGTGTAAGACATATTTACTTCCCACAGGTAGCATAATGGTTGGGTGTAAGCTCACCTTTTGATTTTTCAAGTCTTTAGTTATAATACTGGTAGATGGAAGCTTGGCTCGCCTCATTAGAGGAGGAGGTGACTTTAGCTTTAGGTGTCCTGGAGCCGTCCGATCAAGAAATGAATGGACCAGATGTACCAGTGTGTGTGTCGCCATACTGCTTGACAGCCGTTGTGCATCACCTTCAATGAAGAGGCACGAATCCTTCTCGGAATGAATGGTCTCGGAATCCGGGGTTATCGCTGTCTTCCGAAAGAGGATGTAGCCGCAACGGCAGCTGCTCTCAATTTCACGCGGATTCGCGAAGCCGCAAGCAGCCGCGCACCAACCTGCGCTGCGTAGACGCGACGCGCCCGTCCCTGCATTGGATGCCTCAGCCACGGCCTGTAGCGCGCCGTACTAGGCGCCTGAGTGCCTGGCCTAGGCCGCCAGTACACTGATTTGGCCCAGCAAATACCCTACCCGCGTCCTCGTGTTGATGCAGCAAGCCACTGAACAAGAGCTCAGCAGAGCCTGCGAGCTACAGCATTTTTTTCTTCAAGAACGCAGCTATAGCATACTGAATGGGTGGTTGATAATTGCCCTGGGACGGGAGTAAGTGACTCTGACAAATAGCCAGAGCAGAGCTTCCCTCCCGGGCGAGCATTTGCTTCGAACAGAGCTTGCCGCCCGAGCGCAGCAGGTGTGATGATGAGAAACTGTAAGCAGCGCACTGTGAAGAACTGAAGATGGTATCACAGTGGAATTAAAGCGTACAAGAACAAAGGAGCATAAAAATGCACTGTGAATCCAGTCTGAGACCTGTTAGGAAATGGTAATATATTGATGGGATTATAGCCAGCCTGACAGCGGCCAAAATAGGGAGCTCAACAAATCATGAAAACGGTTCAGCCATTGCACAAACTGGCCAAACCAAAGAAACCTCCATTCAGAAAAAATAGAACGAGAGGCGTTTCCCTCCTTTCCTTCCTTTTGTCCTACTTAGTTCTAAGTTTCAAGCCAAAAGAGATGGCACACGCGTGCTGGCAATATAATACCTACTTTGCGGCAGCAGCTCACAACATTCATCAAAGCTAAAGGGCAGAATCCAGCGTCATGAACTCCTCTACCTCCTCGATCTCCTCCTCGATGTAACCCTTCCTGCACTCGTTGCTGCAGAACGCCTTCTCGCCGCTGCACACCAAGCAAAGCATCGTCAAAACTCAAGAACATGCCACACAAACGCAAACGCAAAAGAAACAACGTTGAAAACTCACAGGTACATGTAGATATCCCTGTCCTCCTGCAGCTTCTTCATGCAGCAGCAGCAACGACCGGGCTTCACGTTAGCCGCCGGTGACGGCCGGTCGCTGAAGGGCTCAATGCTGAAAATTGCCTTCCTGGAACCGCCCATACTGCCCTTGCGCACCTCCAGCGTCTCGCCGCCGAGGATGTGCGTCGTCCTCGGGTTCGGCCCGCGCGCGATGACACAAGTGTACTCTTCGGAGTCTGCATACCCGTTCACCTCAACCAGGGTGCTGACGCCGGACGATGAGACAGCCTTCCCGCGCGCCGCCGCGGCCTTCGGCAGCCCCAGCTCGAGGAAGGGCCTGATGGAATCGAGGAACGAGCTCGTGCATCCAAAGTGCAGGGAGCTCTCGTCAGCGGTGAGGGCGTCGACGAGGCCGAGACCGACCCGCGGAGGGCTGGACCTCAGGTTCTTGAAGTCCAGTGGAGACGTCGGGCTCCAGACCGAGTCAGGGTCCATGCCATTGTTCAGTCCCTTGCTGCTCATCCTCACGAAGACGCCGGGGACCCTGAAGAATCCAGCGGGGGCAGTGCTCCCCTGGTCATTGGATTCCACCATGGCTTGGTGATGAGCAGTAACGGTTCCTTTCCTCCCAAGCGCCCAGGATAAGAGCGGGCTGTCCCTGAAACTGAAATGGTCACATTAGTTTGTTGTGCACGTAGGATCAGATCAGTCGATGGTGATGAAAGCGAAAAAACAGGTGAAATGAAATTCAGCTTTTGCTTTTCACTCAAGTCAAGCAGAGAAAAGAAAAAAAGAAAGCAATGGCTGTCTATGCGCATCAAAAGTACAGAAACAAACAAGAACGAAAAGGTAGGGACTTCAAACAAAAGCTGGTTTTGGTAAATCTATGTTGCAGGTCCAAAGAGCAAGAAGAGTTTGCTGGTTTCAGTTACAAACATCTGACGATTGCAAACTGGTAGTAATAGAAAAGATTGAAAACTAGCACGCTCAGCCCAACATGGTGAAGGCCACTAATAAATGCTAGCACATTAGTGCACCACTAACCCTTTCTTGCCCCTCAAATCCTCTAAAATCCCCCCTCCCCAACATCTCAGAGATCACACCAGTCGCCTCAAGAACTTATACTAGCAAAATACAGCAATCAACTTACAGCTCCACCGCCGCGGCATTGCGACCTACAAAGGAAGGCGGCATCGCCGCACCCGCCGAAAGCATCTAGGCGCAAATTTACTAGCCGAGAACGGAAGCAGTCCAATCTCATGTCCGAACAGGGAACCGCAGCCAAGAACGCAGACCACAGCGCAAAGCGCAAATCAAGAGAGAGCGAGCACTAGCAAACTTCTGGAAAACGAGGAGCGGCGGCGCGCCATACCTTGGCCTGGTTCTCGGGACGCCGGGCGGTGGCTCTCTTGGGCGACTGGGATACTGCTTAAGGAGAGGAAGGAGGCTTCCACAGCACTCTGCTTCTCGCTCGAGAGTTCCTCCTGTCCTGTCTCCTCCCAAATCTGGCTCCGTCGCCTTCCTCGTGGTTTCCCGTGCGCGGTGGTGTCGATGTGCTCGTTGGGAGGGGACAAGTGTCCCCGGACGCGTTGCATGCAGCGGCAACGGGCGGGTGCGGTGGCCGGTGGCGTCTTCACGGCTCACCACCTCTCCGCTTTGGGACCCTCTCCTTTATTTTTTTATTTTTTCTCTCTCTTGTGCGTCATGGGCAATGCTTAAGAAAAAAGTGTAAAATACATATATAAAAATTATAATTTTCAATATAAATAAAGATTTATCTACTTAAATATAATTAAATATCTTGTTAGTATTAATATAAGCCATCATATTTAAGTAAATAATTTGTCCTCCATCTAAACACTTATGCCAGTACAGTTGATAAATAATCTAATTTTTTGCATAAACATCCTCTCTCAGCACCCATTATACATGCTTATAAAGCGTTGGTTGAGCTCTCGTAGTCATAACGCAATGCTTTCCATGAGTCGTGCCACCTCGTATCTGATGCAGTGTTTGTTCAGCTCTCATCATAACACTCGTGCCCGTGACTAGTCTCGCAGTAAAAATCACTTGTGACCAGTCTCGAAGTAGCGTAATGTGCAGCGGTGGGCGGTGGCGAGGGTGCACATACAAATTTTCTTATTCGTTCTCGCACCTACGTGCGGCGAGCCAAGTGCGCAAAGCTGTTTTCACACTGCAGTACTGATCTCAGGCCATCTTCTTTTGACCGCTGCGGTAAAAACGTTGGAAAACAAAAAGGAAAGGTGTGGTGGTAGTTGTCGTTTTCTGCGCTCAGCGACGACTGTAGTACGGCACGTGTATGGCTGTGCTCGCACCATCGTAGATCGTACGGACCCGGAGAGGAGGGACCTGTTCGGCTTTGGCGTTCCCTTTTTCTTTTCTCCACCCTCTGCCATGGGAATAATTACTGATTTTGTCCGACACATGACATAGATGTGAGATTATTTGGTGCGGGCTCCACTCCAGCAAGCACGACTATAAACAGGCCCACGAAACAGTGTCTGAAAAAACTCCTGGGAAAATTACTGTACCTTCGTCTTGTAGTAGCAGGGTAGCAGCGGTATCGCCGGAGACTCCACCCCGATAAGCCAGGTTCACTGAGCCTGAGACTAACTGCAAAACAAGGTGATTAGCACCCCCACAGGGAACAGGTGTCGTCTCCCGAGCCGTCGTTATCGCATCGTTAATCGAGTTAAACAGCAGCAATCACCTCTCTTGCTCCGCGCTGAACACTAAAAACCTCGTGCGGTACGATGATTAAGGTAAAAAAAACAACCTGCTCCACGTCGCCAAGAACGAGAAATTCCTCGCTTGGGGCTCTCGCCTTTCCTTTTTGCTGCCCATTATTTTACTTCACAGAGGCCCTTTTTGTTTAAAAAAAGAGAGAAAAACTTGGCTGCTTCGATGGGTGTTTGCGCCTCTTCGAACAAGCACCGAGTGGTTGAGGCTGCGTTGCGACGCGTGCAGGGGACAGCGAGTGGTGACATGGCTCACCGTGCGCAGCAGTAAATCTATTCGCATCACGACTCGGTATCTACCAGTAGCACCGTGCGCATTGCCTGCCTGTGATGCATATGCGAAGCTTTCGGCTCCACGGCGAGTTTATTATTCTGACGCTGTGGTCCGTCAGCGATGCGATGCTGCATTGTTTGTGATGCAGCAAAGCTAATGTGCGAGATTTCAAAGTTTCTGTCAGCGTGGGTTCCAGAAGCTGCCATGACCATGAAGTCCATGAGCAGAGATCGAAAACTGAAGCCCTGTTTCGGTTGCGCTTTGCACACAGTGACATTGAAGTCAGGCTGCATAGAAATCTATAGCTCCGCTCTTTTTTTTAGGAGATTGCTACTGTGCTATCCTCGGGGACTTCTTGGTTTGGGTTTGGGGTTTGACTGGTCTTTTGTTTGCAGATCAGTCTTCTATCCCAATGCCGAAAATGTTTAACGCCTCTCCAAAAGATCTCTCTCTGTGCTGTGTATTTCATGAACTGAGGCGAGGCTCTGAATATGTAAATGCGTAACAGAGAGCACAGAGTGCAGTACACAAGTTAACATGCACGTGCCATCTGTATGATAATGCGATGGAGCCTCGCATGATTCGGGCGATTTCGTGCAAGTGTGCAAGCAAAATCCGCGTAGTTTGCGGCGAGAGACGTACCGGGTGTTGTGTGCAAGTAACCGAAGGACGAGCGAGCACTGCGATTTTAATCGTGGACCTGTCGCTTCACTTGTGGTTTCTCTCCAAAGCCAAAGCCAAAGCCATTGCCTGCGCGGCGCCATCGCCCGCCATGGGATGGCAGCGAGTTTAGCACGCATTTCAGTGGCTGCGGAGCCAGAAGCTGGCTTTCTTTCCCCGCCGTGCAATTTTAGGCCATTCTTCCGAGAACCTCTTTTCTGCGACAACGCGCAGGGCCGGGTTCCTTAGGGCGTGTTCGGATGGTTGCATCCGCCGGTGCTTGCGTCGGCTGGTGCTTGCTCAGCGTATATTGCAGAGAGAGATGATTGTTTGGTTTTCAGGACAGTGCGTGCAGCATGCATCCGCTCGTGCAAAAATACCTGCATCGGACGTACGCGCAGAAGGACCATCGCTCCCAGGCCAGGCCGAGCGGATGCAGCAGCAGCACAGAAGGTCCACCCGTCAGACGAGGCTCCCATTACCGCAGTCGCGTCTTCCGCTGCGTCTTCTCCACAGCCGATTTCGAATGGTGAGTCCGGTCTGGATCTGCATCTCCCACAGCGGAGCGGAGCGGGCTGAGGGTGGCCGCCGGGGGAGCGGAGCGGCGCGGGCTGAGGGCGGCCGCCGGGGGAGCGGAGCGGCGCCGGCTGAGGGCGGCCGCCGGGGGAGCAGCAGGGGCGTCGCGTCGCCGTGTGGCGGGGACGCCGGGGGAGGGCTGCTCGGGGGCTCGCCGCGGCACTGGGAGGGGGCGCCGGGGAGCGGGCAGCCGGAGTGGGCGCCGGGGAGCGGGCAGCCGGAGTGGGCTCACGTCACTGGGAGTGGGCGCCGGGGAGCGGGCAGCCGGAGTGGGCTCACGTCACTGGGAGTGGGCGCCGGGGAGCGGGCAGCCGGAGCGGGCAGCCCTCGTGGGCGCCGGAGATGCCGGGCGGCCAGGAGCGCGGGGAGCGGCGATGGGGCCGGTAGGCTTGGCGCAGGGGCCGGTGGGCGCAGGGAGGCGGCGATGGGGCCGGTGGGGTTGGCGCAGGGGCCGGTGGGCGCAGGGAGAGCGCGGGGAGCAGGGAGAGCGGCGCAGTGCCGAGCAGTGCCGAGCCAGGAGCTGAGCTGCGCAATGCTGCGAGGGTGGGAGAGCGCGGGGACCAGGGAGAGCGGCGCAGTGCCGAGAAGTGCCGAGCCAGGAGCTGAGCTGCGCAGTGCTGCGAGGGTGGGAGGGGAAATGGAGGCTGCGAGGGTGCTGAGCTGTGGACTGAATTTTTTTTTTTATATATTTCTGCTGCACAACTAGTAGCTAATTTTGGTGCACTGCATTTATTTTTTTATAATTCTGCTGCACAACTAGTAGCTAAGTATTGTGCTGTAAATTTCAGGAAATTTTGGTGGAATAACATATACAGCAGAGAACTTTGAAGGTGCAAGGGTGGATCTTGGTACTTGTCTCCGTGAAGAAACGAGGTAATTTGTATATGTGGTTTGACATGTTGCTGTATGAGATGAAGCTGAAAGGATATTTCTGATCATATGAACATTTATAAATATAATTACAATTTGTCCGTATTTGCAATGGTTAGATGGATGAGTTGGCTGTCAAGCGGCGAAAAATAATTGCTCATGCTGCGGGAGTTGTTGCTACAATGTGTGCGTACACGTTGTTTTTGTATAGACGTCGAGGTCGTGAAGCACCCATCAGCTATGGTCCTTTAGCTGAAAGAGATAAAATTAGAATGGAAAACCTTAGATTCATTTTTCATAATGATGATCGCCATTGTGTAGAACAGCTTCGTATGAGGAGAGCCCCCTTTTTTCACTTATGCACATTACTCAGGACAAGACGGTTGCTTAAAGATACAATTCATAGCTCCATTGAGGAACAAGTTGCCATGTTCCTGCAAGTGGTTGGCCACAATTGTAGATTTAGGTTGATAAAGTTGAATTTTAGAAGGGGTTTGGAAACAATTAGTCGCTACTTTCGAGAAGTCCTGTATGCTATTGGGGAGCTACGAGGAGAGATGATTCGACCACCGTCCAACGATGTGCACCAAAAAATTGCAAACAGCCGCAGGTTCAACCCATATTTCAAGGTACTAGTGTTAGGTTCCGTAGTTGTTGGTTCCATTTATGCCCGCCGAAGTGGTTAACTATCATTGTTTCTTACTCTTGTGTAGGATTGCATTGGTGCTATAGATGGAACTCATGTGCTAGCTAGAGTCCCAGCTAGCATGGCAGCCGCCTTTCGGGGTAGGAAGGGGGTGACCATACAAAATGTTATGGCTGCTGTTAATTTTGATCTTAAGTTCACATATGTCTTAGCTGGCTGGGAGGGATCTGCTCATGATGCCATCATTCTAGCAGACGCTTTAGAAAGGGATGACGGCTTAAGGGTTCCCCCGGGTAAGTGTTGGTCATTAGGTAACAACAAAAGTTTAAGTTAACGTAAAAATTTGCTTACTTGGATACAATTTCCCTCTTGTCAGGTAAATTCTACTTGGTCGATGCAGGATATGCTGTTCGTCCTGGGTTCCTTCCACCATATCGTGGCTGCCGATACCATTTAAAGGAGTATGGTGGAAGGAACAACCCTCGTGACCATAGGGAATTATTCAATCTGAGGCACTCCTCGCTTAGAGTCACAGTAGAACGAGCTTTTGGTGCATTGAAGAATCGTTTCAAAATTCTTTACAACAAGCCGTTTCACCCGTACAAAACCCAAGTGAAGTTAGTGCTAGCTTGCTGCATTTTGCACAACTGGATCCTAACACACGGCCCTGATGAGTGTGTCCCTGCGGAACAAGACTGGACTCCAAACCCTGTGGAACCCGAAGCACATAACGATGTTGCATATGACAACAACTCGTGGGCAGCAAAGAGGGACGAGTGGGCACTAGCTATGTGGAACAATAGGGGAAACATGCGTGTATGAAAGGCATCGTGTAATAGTTGGTACTTTTAATTGTGCAACGGTTTGTAGACTAAATTCATATGTAACTGACTATGTATTATTGGTAATTTAAGTGCAGATTTAGTGCTGTTGATTTTGATGAATGGAAGTGCAGTTTTAGTGTTGTTTTGAGATGAATTGATGTGCTGTTTTAGTGCTGAATGGAAGTGCAGTTTTAGTGCTGTTTTGAGATGAATTGATGTGCCGTTTTAGTGCTGTTTTTAGATGAATCTAAGTGCTGTTTTAGTTCTGTTTTCAGTCAATGTAAGTGCAGTTTTCGTGCTGAATGGAAGTGCAGTTTAGTGCTGTTTTGAGATGAATTGATGTGGTGTTTTAGTGCTGAATGGAAGTGCAGTTTTAGTGCTGTTTTGAGATGAATTGATGTGCCGTTTTAGTGCTGTTTTAGATGAATCTAAGTGCTGTTTTAGTTCTGTTTTCAGTCAATGTAAGTGCAGTTTTTATTGCTGAGATTTGCTGAGTTTTGCAAGTGATGGCTGAGCATGGGGGTGTCGGTGGGGCAAGGAATCAATTGCGGTGGACAGCCCACATGTCCAACATGATGCTGCGCCATTTGGTTGCGCTGATTGAGGGTGGAGTGCGGACTGATAAGGGCTTTAAGGAGGCGCACCTAAACACAGTTGCAAGAAAAGTGACTGAGCAGTGCGGTGTAGAAGTCAGCGGGAGTCAGGTGTACAACCACCTTCGCAAATGGAGATCAAGGTGGGTGAAAATATGCAAGCTGCGGGACATCAGCGGTGCCTTGTGGGATGACAACACACACTCCATCGTACTAGAGGACGAGCACTACAAAGGCCACATCAAGGTTGATGCATCACAACTGACTTCAGTGTCAAACACTTTGATCTATTTTCTGATAGATACATCTCATATTTGTAGGATCACCCTGCTGATGTTGACTACCTCAACGTTCCTCTCGAGAACTATGAGCAGATGGTTGCCATCTTCTCTGTTGGACAGGCCACTGGGAGGTATGCTATGGGCTCCAATGAGCCTTTGGGACCTCCTCCCGATGAGGTGGAGAGCGAAGGCAAGGCGGACCCGATTTCGACTGCCACCAATGCGGGGATTATCTTTCCCGAGGTTATTGCAGAGTCCGTGGATGATGACACCAACACCAACACCCCTCCCCCGCATGCCTCTGAGGAGGTTGCTGTTGGATCGGCGGGGGGGAAAGGGAAGGACTCCTCCAGTGGGGCTGGTTCAAAGAGGAAGAGGGCCATGATCACAGAAGATGAGGCCATCATCTTCAACGGCATGACCGAAGCTGTAAAGGATATGGCAGGTGCAATCAAGGCAACCGTCCATGCTGAGGCACATCCCGATGTGTACAATGCGGTCATGAACCTCCCTGGCTTCTCCGAGGATGCATTGCTGGCTGCTCTTGATTGGCTCTATGACCACAAGCCACAGAGCATTGGTTTTGTGCAGATGAGTGCTGAGCATCGTCGTAAGTGGATGAATCGTTGGATCGCCAAGCACTACTTCACTGACTAATGTGCTTGTCATCTAACACTAACCTTTTGCCTACTTAGTTGGTGGTTAATGAACATTCCTCCACCCTCGAGGCCATATCTATTTATGTAAGATGAAACTGTGGACATCTTCTAATAGCTAAGCTTAGTACATGATGTGGCACTATGGGTTGTGATGATGAAGCGGTCTAAACTTTATAAACTGTTGGCTGCTCATGTGATTATTTTGTGTAAATGTTGGAGGGTTCATGCTTAGGTGCAATATGGACATGTGTTTATTGTGCAAATCAAGTTAGTTGAGCACCTTTCGTTCAACTTGATTCTTGTCTGTTACGAATTAACTCAACATATGTACTGTCTTATTCTATTTAGCATATCAGTCTTATGCCTAAATGCGATCAGCGAGAGATAATACAACAACATATGCTCATCATCTAGAGGACTTGACAAAATTCGAGCCATAATAGACAACCTATAACACTTCATCCAAACTTACCTCATTCAAGTACATTACCTAAACAACACTTCAAAATTTCTAAAAATTTAAGCCACATTCAAATCTGACCTACACAACATGCACACAACAGCTTTAGGGGGGTAAGCACACCGCTCCTCAGGTGCAAGGTCACCATACTCCACTCATGCGGGCAACCAATCACAATCTCAGCACTTTGCACCCGCTCATACAGCCTCATATACAGCCAACCAAACAGAATCTCAGCTCAGCTTGCATCCACAGCTGCAGCCAACCAAACACACTTTTTTTTCAGAATACGGATCCCCTCAGCCTGCTTCCCCTCATCCAGGATATACGGTGCAGCTCTAAAAACCTCGTACAGCCAATCAAACACACCCTTACCGAACAAGGGACAACGCGGCTGAAACCACCTCACGAAAACTGGAAGCTCAGAGGCCTGTGTAAAAGTGTGTCATGAGCATCATCACTCATGAAATAGAAATGCCGCACTTTAATTAAGGTTCCATGCAAAATTAGTTGCAGTGCTTTTATCGCTGCAGGTGATCATTTCGTTATGCGCAAGGCGAGAAGAGCATATGCTGCTGCTCCGCTAGTGCAGGCTCCGCTTGTGCGTATACGCGGACGGAGATGCTTTTTTGGTTGCCTTGACCACCACGTCTGTGCTGCATCCGCTCGTGCACCTGTACGCCGCGATGCTGCATGCGCGGACACGCCCGATTCGGTCTTCATTAGCATGCAGGCTCGCGGGATGTAGCCGCTCGTTTACTGGACCCACGTGACAGCGATACAGTAAATCTTCTTATACAGTATTAGATTTAGTCTACCAAATATAAGCTCAAATTCAATCTGTTTTTATCGATCTAACTAACCAAATATTTTCTTTTCTAAAATATAGCTCCCCAGCTTTCTTTCTCCCATCCATAATATACGATACAGCTGATACAGCTGTACAAGATACCATACAGACAAATAAACACACCTAAACATTAGGCTTATTGCGTAATGAATACGTGTGCCACTCCAGAGTAAGATTACTTCAGTAAAAATTTACGAAATTCATGAATTTTGAAGAGCAACGAAATTTCTAATTTTGAAATCTTGTACCGACATATGAGACTCGTAGAGTAGAGGACCAAAGTTTCTGCCAAAATTCGCAAATTTTAGTCTTTTCATCGATGATTTTTTTATAAAACGAAATTAAAATCCCTACTCTAAGTGTCGGTCGCTGACCATTCTTGGTCCTGGTGCTGCGCTTGTCTTCATGAAAAAAAAATTCAGAGTACTTCCCGCTTCAGCAAGGCATCGCGACTCGTCGTGCACACAGCACAGTGGGCCGAATTATGCTAGGCTCGTCTGTACAAGCGGGCTCTTTTTTTGGCTGAGCACAAGCGGCCTTTTTCTAGAAATAGTTTATTTTATCTTCTTCAACTCTTACTCGGATCTGATTTTCCTCCCTTAGACTAGCCCAAGAGATTCTCTTCAGGAGTCATATTCTTATCGTAAAGAGATTTTCGTTTCTTTCAGCGCTCCAACGGTTTCACTTCACGGTTCTCGTCACGGCGGGATTCCCAGGTCATTTCCTTCAGGACAGGATTTTCTCTCATTTCCCTTGGCGATTCCCGTCCCTTCGCAATTCTCCTCGAAAGAAAGCTGTTGGAGATGAGAGAAAATAAAGGGAATGGGAACGGAAAAGGGAATCGAAAAGAAACGAAATGAAAGGAATATGGTTGGAGATGGTCTTAACTCTAATACCCAATATTCAACACCTTCAACTATTGAAAATTGGCAAATTAGACCCTCGAGTCGATTTTCATCGTGGTTTTGTGCGGGCATGGAAACTAATTTAACATATAGGTGATGAAGCATATTAGGGTCAACCTATCAGCCTTCTCCACTCGCATCCCTGTCACCTCCTTGCACAAATAGCCACCAGCTCGGTCATCAAGAAGGAGCATTTGTCCGCAAAATAGACCTAGGGCTAACCCTGGTGGGGGCAAGTGGGGCAGCCACTCTTGGCCCTCAAAATCGAGGCACTCCTCCTATATCATACATCAGTGGTGCATGGGCATGGTATTTGGTTATGGTTAGGTCATCTCCAAGTGAGTCGGTTTCCATACCGTAAAGTCCTGTAGCGCTGGCACTCGATATGCCTCAGCTTGCTCTCCAACGGAGTCGGAAACAAAATCTACAGTGATACGGGAGTGGGAAGACAGGGAAACGGCAGGGCAAATATGCCGATAGAAAAGGAAGCCTACATCACTATTCCCTGAGTATGCACGTGTGTCGGTGTATCAGGAACCAGGGGTCTCCGAATCCCGAGGTCAGGCCAGCCATCCGCCACATGGCGCCATCCCGCGAGGTCTCTCCTATAGGATGAGAAAAGGTCAAGTCCCGGGAGAAGGTGCTCGGGGCCACGATCGGTGGCCCCCGAGTACCCCAGTACCCCGATGATCCACGGAATCCGAGTACCAGGAAGAAAGTGCTCGGGGAGGTGCCCGGTCACCCTCAAGCACCCTAGTCCCCCGATGATCAGAAGGGTTAAGTTCCAAGAGAGAATGCTCGGGGCTGCGTGCGGCAGCCCCCGAGTGCTCGGTTCCCCGAAGATCCGTACAAGAGTGCTCGGGAGAGAGTGCTCGGGGCTGCACGTGGCAGCCCCCGAGCACTCGGTTCCCCGAGGGTTCGTGCAAGAGTGCTCGGGAGAAAGTGCTCGGGGAGGTGAACAGTACCCCCGAGCACCCGGCACCCCGAGGATAAGGATAGGCATTCTCGGGAGAGAGTGCTCGGGGATGTGAACAGTACCCCCGAGCACTCGGTGCCCCGACAACTCAGAAAGGCCCCCGAGGGTCCTGCCGATGAGGTGTCAACCGGCCAGAGGTCCGAGGCCCGCATTTAATGAGCGTGCGTGGCCTGACACCTCCAACTGCTCCCGCCGCGCTTAGCGTCAGTTCCTACCACGTTTTGGTAGAGAGGCGTGGGATCATTAATTGCACAGGTCCCGTCCCGTGCCATCCGGTTTGTCTCGGGATAACGTCGTGAGGATCAAGGCGTTCCGTCTGCCGCACTGCTGTGGTAGGGGAACAAGAAAGGGCGAGCACGCTGGATTGCTCTGCGGCTGCTCGGTGGGCCCTCTCCACGGCGCCCGTTGCCAGGGCATTTATGGTGACGGGCGACTGGGCGTGCGACGCATTTTCCACCCCCGGTCACTTCACCCAGAGGAAATGATGACGCCCTTTCCATTTATGGCGTCTCGAAACTCGAGCCCCCTCCTTTTCGTTCGAGGCATGTCGTGGCCGGCGAGTACTTAAAATAGCCGGCAACACAAAAGAAAAGAGGAAGACGAACGAAACACCATCAACGGGAGACAACACCAACAATGACGAGAGACCGAGGGTAGACACTGTGAGCTAAGTTGAGCACAGTTTCAGCCGAAGAACAAGGAGCCTCAAGCTCTTAGTTAGGCCAACATCCTTGTAACCAGCAACATCCTTAATGGACTTCCTCAGGACAGTTATAGCATCCATACAGGAGTAGGGTATTACGCCCCCGTGCGGCCCGAACCTGTCTAAATTCTGGTGCATTTACTTCTTTTTGCACGAGGTCGATACCCCACCACCGGCCGTTGCATTCATTCCCATTTATTTCTCCGACGAACTTATTCAGAATCATCCCCCCGGCCGAATCTCTAAAAAGGGGTCTCTTGGGATCCCTGCGACAGGAGTTAATCCTCCGACAACGTGGGTCTGAGGGGATGAGTAGAGTAATATAAGGTAAAAAATGGAGTAAGGTAGTTGTTGGAGATAAAAAAAATATGGGATATTGTAATAATATTATAGGGAATGGATTTTTAAGTATATGTTGAAGATGGTCTTAATTAATTTTACAAGCTGAGAAGACTTTTGAAATTAATTACTTTTTAGATATGGTTGATATGACAATCATTTTATTAAAAATAGATTGTTTTTACTGACCTAAAGAGGGAGGAGAGGATGGGACCTGAGCTTCAGCCACGTCGGTTGCTGCGGTGGGCATGGTGGCTTCGTCTCCTCGAGCAAGAGAGCGAGAGTGTGGAAAAGAGGAAGGGAGGTAGGAGAAAGTGACAGAGAATGACGATTTTTTAATGACAATTTTTTTTGATTTTTTAATGACAATTTTTAATGATTTTTTCTGATCATCGCCATATCATCAAAACCGGTCAAGTCAGCACCATCTAAGGACGAAAACTACCTTTCAATGGGTCAGCGCTTGGACTTATACGACTTCGTTTGGACCAGATGAAGTTTCATCAGAAAAATAGTCCAAGCATTTATGTTTTGATAATTCTCACATTCCAGACATAGATTATAGATTTAGAGATAAACAATGTTCTATGTTTATTTTTACGGATTGACTAAGTTTTAATTGATTGAAATTAGTGCTTTGTTTCACTCCACATGTTGTCTATCCGATCGTCCGATCGTGCGTCTGTCTTTTGATCTGTACTCAGTCAGAAATTTTTGTCTGGCATGTACAGAAAATTGTATATGTCTCAACTATAAAAAAATATTGTTCACTCATAAATCATTTTTTTTTAGCTATTAGATCTTCATCCAACAGTTGTTGTTATCAAATGAAACATATCTTTATTTTTACTCGATTAAAAATTAGCAACTCCCTTATTTTTAACGCTCGCAACATAGCAACCTACCACTAAAAAGCTTGTGATTTTGGGGAACCTGAATGAATATATCATTAACTCATGGTACTAACATCGTAATAGGACTCACATGCATGGGTAACAATATTTTTATAAAAGTAAATTGATTATAGCAATGCTAAGAAATATGAAAATAATTACTTAAGAATTTTGGGTGTGACATGAAAAAATTATCTTCCCTTATCTAAAATACAATTGCATCATAAGAAATTACTTAATAAAGACTGAAAGAATATAGAAAGCAGATTATTTAAAAAGTTGAGTTGTTAGAAAGGTAAACACTTGTCTCACGGGGTAGACTAGTCCTCATTACTTCTGTTCTAACCGACTTATCTATATTTATGTTTTTTTTTTGTCTCCAAAGGTATTCTTAAAAAACTAAATTATTATAGATCGATATTTTTTGGCAATGTGACAGACACAAAAGGATGTATGGACTATCCAAATAGAGCATTTTTTTGTACTCCTAAGGATTAAGAAGATCTAGGTATCCTTAATTTAGAATTACAGAATAAATATTTACATAGTAAATAGTTGTTCAAGTTAATTAATGAAGATGGAGTATGGCAGAACCTCCTTCGAAATAAGTATCTGAGAAATAAAACTATATCCTAACCGGTTCAGAAAAGGTTCACTCATGCTGAAGGTACTAACCACTTAGTGATCGATCTGCTAGTTCACACTCACTATCTGGCTTGAAAAGGTGGTCTGGAGCTTTCGGAGAAGGCCGAAAATACATGAGCTTATGATATAACTACACCTAATTTCAGACCGGTTAATGCTAGAACTATAAATAAGGGACAAGAAGCTCATTTTTAAGAGCCTGCCTCACTAATTTAGGTTTGAACTAAGCTAGGAATGGTGGCATAGAGGGAATCCTGACCTTAAGGATTAGAGATTTTGCCATAGCGTCATTCTGATATTGGACTCGAGGGATGGTAAGATTCCTTATTTTAGGTGTTTCCTATTGTGCATCCCCTTGGCAAGGTCCACTCATCTCTCGTTCCGGTCTTACCTTTCCTCGAGTCTGATCTCGGTGAAAACTCTCATTTCCAATGAAAACATAAGTGGAATATAGAGCTGGAGACTCTTATTTTTGGTCGGGCCGTATGAAGTTTAAACAAGATTTTTGAGATGATGCTCTTTCACTGTGCAAGATGATTCTCACATAAGATTTTAAGAGGATATTTGGCTAGAACAAACCACCCTTAGACAACAATTTTCTTATCTTTATTACATAGTTCACCGTAAAAATGCAACTATCGCGGAGAATGCTGGTTCACTTAATATCTCTTTTCGTAGGGCATCAATATGCAACAAGTTAACTGCTTGACATGAACTTGTGTCTAAAATAGCCTCAAAAGATCTAAGTGATTAGCATAGACGGTTTTCGATCCATTCTATATATAGAGCATTGATTAATGACCAATTCATCCCTCCAAACCGTTACATTTGGAAGCTAAAGATACATCTGAAGATTAAGATTTTTCTATGGTTCTTACATAATGGTGTTACTCTAACTAAAGATAATTTAGCAAAGCGTCATTGGCACAAAAGTTCTAAATGTTATTTTTTACCTCAATGAAATGATTCAACACTTATTCTTTGATTGACATGTTGCTAAATTAATCTGGCTTGTGGTACAAGTTTTTTTTTTTTTTTTTTGGTTTCAATAGTCCCACGAGTGTTTCTAATATGTTTGGAGATTAGCTCAATAAGTTTAACCAAAACTTAAGTATATATTGTTAGTTGGAGCTAGCGTTATTTGTTAGGCTATATAGTTTATCCGTAATGATGTTATTTTTAACAGAGCATAAGTTTCTTCTTGTATGCATGTTTTATTCAGAGACACATATTAGATTCACTTTTGGATCGTATTACAGAAGTTGAAAGAGTGTCACCATATAAAAGTGGCTTGCACACGAGACCACGATGATTAAAATCTTTGCTGGACATGGGTGACAATTAATCATAGAATTTATGATTGAATAATGTTTCTGGTGGACTGGCTTAAGATTCTTCATCTTTTTACCGGCATGTCAGGCTTTACTTGCGTCTCTGTAACAATGGATAGTCATATGCAGTTTGTTATACAGTCTGAAATAATTTTAGTAACAATATTTACTTAGAGAAGAAATGTCCAAATAACTCCCTGGATTCATTAATTTTTTCCATAACTTCATGTAAGTACATGAACTTTTTCAAGACCACGTTGCAGTAGTACCGAACCCCACCGAGCACGGACTACCTGCCCAAACTCGCCGGATTCCTACCGGAATCGGCCAACCCACCACGCCGAACCACTCCCACCAAGCACAACCCGAAACCCTAGCCCCGTCCATGGGCGACGACGCGGCCCCCGCCGCGTCCCCCTCGCCGTCGCCTTCCTCGTCCTCCTCCGGCGCCTCCCCCTCGCCCTCCTCCCGGCGCTACAGACGCCGCCGCGTGGACAGCTACGCGCTCGGCTTCGAGTTCGCCCCGCGCCTCGCGCCCTATGAGCTCCCTCCCCCGCGCCCCCCCGAGTGGACGGAGGGCTCCACCTTCGCGCTCCTCGACGCCTGGGGCGACCGCTTCGTCCGCGCCGGCCGCCGCGGCATCCGCGCCGACGAGTGGCTCGAGGTCGCCCGCCTCGCCACCGCCGCAGCGAACCGCCCTGCGGGGTACTACTCCGAGTCGCAGTGCCGCAACCGCATCGACACGCTCAGGAAGAAGTTCAGGAAGGAGAAGGAGAGGGCGCGCCTCGCGGCCCGCCGCTCCCGCCCCTCCCCACCCAAATGGGTCTACTTCGATAAGATGATATCTCTCCTGTGCCCGCCACCGCCTCCGTTGCAGCCTCCCGTCGTGACGCGCCGCCGCGATACGCATCCATCGCCGCGCCTTTCGTGGGGGGTGGATGCCCCGGAGCGTATGCTGGGCGGCGGTTGGGACGTACGGCCTGTGGACTCAGGTTCGGATGCCGAATTGGGGGAAGAGCAGAAAATTGAGGTTGCTGCAAGGAATTCGAATGGGTTTGGGGTGCTCGCTGAGTCGATTCAGAAGTTCGTGGAGGTTTATGAGAGGATGGATAGTAGAAAGAGGCAGCAAATGGCGGAGTTGGAGCAAATGAGGAGGGATTTCCATAGGGACCTTGATGCAAAGTGGAGGGAGATTTTGGCGAAGGCACAAGCAGAGATTGGATGTCTTGAGGATGAAGATTGTGATGAGGGTGATGCCGAGGAGGATGGGGATGGTGGCAGTGGTAGTAAGAGGTTAGAGGATGATGGTGGTGAAGAGCAGAACAATGGTGATACGGATGCTTCTCCTTCACATATGGCCTAGAAGTTCGCCCAATGAGGTTTGTTTACTCATCTAAGCTTACCTTACCTTACGTGCAATATTGTATTGAAGCAAGGTGCCAAATTATGTTTCATTGTAGCATATATTTGGATTTTACTATATTTTGCATGACTGAACTTGAACTAAGGAGCAAAAGTGCAAAGGCGCTTTTTTGGGTCTGGAATGACTATTCGTGATGGAGTCCTATCTTCAGTTTCATGTGGAGAACCATATACAAGTATACATCATTCAAGAAACTAGGTGTGCTGTTGTCAACGGTGCTCAATATCGTCTTATGGGTATACTCCCATGTTAGGATCCCAAGTCATGTACTCGTGATACAGTGCCGTGGTAATTTTGTAGGGTCTTGCATTTACATTTTTACAGTTATATGTTGGGACCTGGAATTGTTTGAAATAGTAATTTGCATTTAAATTCTCTCAGAGGGAATACTGTGGCAGAACAAATCACATGGTTGTTGTTAGATTTGTACCGAGTGGCGAGTGAAACCATGAGAAGGCACAACCAGTAGTCTTCAAATATTTGAGACTGAGATGCAAAAGAATATCACTGTTTAGCTTCTTCTGAGAATTAAATCTGGTGTCAATACATGGCAATATATGCTAGTTTAGATTAATCTTGCTATCGTTAGAGTATTCAAATTCTGGCTTCAAAGATAATAAGGTTTTTTGTTGGGAATATTCGAATTTGTTGGTGTTTTTGATCGTGATAGGTGCGACAATGTATGCATTTACTAAACCTTGATATCTTGCACACTATTGAGTCAGTTATGTGCTAGAACATCCGTGGGTCCTGTATTATGAGCTTGTTGAACTTTAACCTGAAGGTTCTCATGTCTAAACGAATGTGTGCTTTCTTTGGGCAAATCAAATTCACCACTCATATAATTTATTCACCTTCTCAAATATTACAAGTTGAAATGTCATCATATGATGCGTATCAAAGCAGTAGTATCCGAGCTGCCATATGTGTGTGTTTCATTGGCATGGCATATTTAGTGCAGCATATTTTTTTCTACCGGTATCACTTTTAAGAAATGTGTCAGGTTATTCTTAGTGGTAATAAATAATGCTTCAAAGTATTTGTGATGGAAAGAGGGATGCGTGCTTGTTGCAAGGTACATGTTTACGCTTAAGCAGAGAATTAGAGATGTTTCTGAGCTGTACTATCTACTATGTATATTGGTGATTTTAGTATGCTGTTTTGTCCAGTGACTAGACAGGTAATTATGCTGTTAGAAAGTTTTTTGGCTTCCCATATGTACATTATATTGCTACTTTAGATATAAACTTGTTAAAATATTTCGCAGAGCCATCACCGAATTTCTTAGTTTATCATGTTTTGCAAAGCCATCATTGAATTTGTTAAGAAATGGAAGTGTTCACAACTGCTTGCTACTGCTTGCCTGTTTGGTTTAGTTGGAAACTAGATATAAATTTCCAGTATTGTTTAGAGTTTGTTGCTTTGCGAGGGCATGATGGAGACATCCTCTTGAGTGCATCTTTATTGGCATCTCCCAACCGCTTGAAATTTCACATGGTGTTGAGAAACCTACTGTTTCCCCTTGCTATGTTCTGGCTCGTGTATCGTTGTGTCAAGCTTTTGAGTTCAAATCCGCAAACACTCGTGACTTGATATTGTAGTTGTATCTTAGTTTCCCATGACTGGAAAGAATGATCAAAATATCTATTATAAAGAAGTTTCCCACCTTGATCTAAAATATGTACAGGCAGCTAGGCAAGTTTGGCTGCTTCCCTTTGCCGAGTCCTATTAATGCTCCCATCTATGGTGGGAGATGTAATACAGTACGCAACTTCTGGATTTTTACCAAATTGTCCATGGAATTATCTGTAACAGTGGAAGCTGAAATCACAGTTTCACAATATTTTGGAAACCAAAAAAAAAATTTAGAAACCAATTTTCGCAATATTTTTAAATAGCAAAATCGTTGAAGGCTTTCTCTTTGCACTATGTTAGGAAATATTGTCAGTAAAGTCGGTGTTCATATTGTTTAGTTAGAACCTCATTTTTTTAAATATGCGGTTCGTTGTATCCATGTTGTTCCCTGGAATGTGCGCCCACTTTATTGCTGTTTTGTAAATTTTAAGAAGCTGAAAGCTTGAACATGGAGGATGACTTATTTAACTTTGATGTTTCAGGAACAAAATTGGGGATTTCATGTCAATAGATGGATCCACTTGGTAGGCGGGTGATTAACTCTGTAATCGCTGGTAACAGTATTGTCAGTACCCAAATCAAAGAGATTATGTAGCTAATGAATTAACAGGAATGATTTGAGCTTGATTCAGTCTGCCAACACCCAGCGCAGATTGCTGTATAATTCTCATTTCTTTTTTTCTCTCAGCAATGCTAAGCAAGATAGTACTGCTCTTTTGGTTGTTGTATATGGCTATTGGCTTGCTGACGTGTGATTTCGAGTTATTATCTCAGGATAGCTCGGTAGTGCTTGCTTTAGTGGGTTCTTAACTGCTGCAATTACATCCTTTTGGAGCTGAGAGTTTCAGAGCCATTTGGGCGGCAGTTTTGTCTACAACTTGCTCAGCTAGCCGGATATCAAGATTTTCTTCGACTTGACCTCACAAAAACTGTACAATTTGTTTACTACGTGCTCAGCCAGTCATATATCAAAATTTTCTTCGACGAACTGTACAATTTTTTTGGTGGCCTGCTGGACAAATTTCGGTAGCCCAATGGCATGCACTCGCCCAGTGGTTCCATATAGCGGCATGGCACCTTATCTCTGGCTGAAAACCGGTGTTTGACTCTCACAATGGCTGGGATTTTATGAGAATTTTCTGCCAGCATTTTCGGTGGCACATTTTGTACCTTAAAAGTACACCATAGAAGTTTCTTTTCATCCATTCTCTCGCGTAAAATTTTGGGAGTAGGATGTCATGAAACGCTTTGCGTGTGAATGTACGACTTGCTGCGACTGGTCTATCCTACCATTCTACCAACACAACACCAGGTGATCTCCGTCTCTTAGCACGCCGACGTTGTCAACCTCGGCGCCGTCGACGGTGAGCACCCTCCTCACCGCCTTCCCGAACTTCTCCTCGGCAACTTTCATCAGTTCTTGCAGCGAATCCGGAAGGGCGACGAGCTTCCCCGCCGCACGGTTCCGAGGCTTCTCGGTCCCGTCGCCGGGAAAGTACTCGTGGATGACCACTCGCCGTTTGGGTTCTCGATGCGGCAACATGTTGGGAGCGGTCTCTTCGTGTTCCTCAGTGCCAAGCCTGGCATTCAGGCTCAAAATAGTCTCGACACCGTTCTGAAGCTGCTTCTGAAAAATGACACCGTTTTGAAGCTGATCCTGCGCAAATGAGATATGTTACGCACCAAGCTCCAGAGTTTATACTGCAAGATTCTTCGTTTCAGTATTTTCTTTTGGTATTTACCAGGCCTGTGTTAGACAGGATTTCCCTGAAAAATGGTGCTTCCGCTGCTACCTGTCCGTTCAGAGATTTAAGATACTGGAAAAATAATTAGATACATCAATAAGATGCAACGATGAGATGATGTAAGTAAAAAAGTTTTACGTGCATCATCAAGGCTATGTACCTGAATAAAATTGGCGTACACAGTGTCCGCATCTGCAGTGTTAGGACGGAGTATCTGCAGAAGATGGCTGTGGCTGATGCGCACAACCTGCGTGAGCTTCCTGCTCCGGACGGTGAACGGCTGTGGGATCCCGAAGATCACCCCTATTTCCCCTGCCATGCCATGTGGCTCTGTCTTCATCGCAAACTGAAAGAGGGCAACAAAGTTAATTGATCAAAACTGTCGTTGACATCAGAATGTAGAATATACAAAAGGCGAGAGCAGAAAAGCAAGAGCAGTAAGAATCTGCAATTTGAATGGTTTACTTTCTCCGTCCCATCCTCTGCAGTTGCCAACACATCCTGATCAAAGAAGAGGAACAGGAAGAACAATGTTAGAGCAAGGACATGAATTGAAACTGAAGACTGCACGGTTGCTGACCGACACCGGGAGTGAATTCAAACTTACCACTGCACCCGACACAATGATGTAGCAGTCCGTCGAGGTCTCGTTCTGCAGCACAATGTCCGCCTTCGGGGGAAAGTACTCTGCTTTCATCTCTGAAGCCTGCATCCCGTTGCTAGCTGCTCAGATCCCGGTGTTTGCAGGTAATATTAAACTGCGCGTGAATGTCAGTACCAGCTGCACGACGAGGTTGTCGGAGACTCCCTGGAACATGTAGCAGCGCTCGACCGTCTCACGGAACAGGTGCTGCGCGATCCCCGACCTCAGCGCCCTCGGCAGGTCGGACAGCAGCTGCCGATGGAGCACCTCCGCCGTGTTGAACTTGAGCTGCGCGCTCGCCATCATCTGCTCCCTCAGCTCCCGCGGCAGACGGTTCACGCTCCCGAACGTTGAGACTCGCCGCACCATGCCCCTCTGCGAGAAAAGGGGGAAAAGGGCAGTTTTTTATGGTTCCGACATCATGAGCTTCATCACCTTTCACGCGGCCGGTGACGTACCATCTTGAAGGTGGTGGTGGCGGCGTGGACGACGAGGTTGGTCATGTTGCCGATGATGTAGGAGTTGAGTCCGATGTTGAAGAGCATGTAGCAGATGGCGAACACCATCTCGCCGGTGTTCGCGGCGTGCAGGTCGCCGTAGCCGACCGTGGTGAGCGTGGTGATGGACCAGTACACCGCGTAGGTGTACGAGACCCAGACGCTGCGGTCCGGGAAGTCGCTCACCTGGCTGCCCAGCCACGTGCGCTCCTTGATCTTGTAGTGGAAGGCCATCCATAGGTAGATGCACGCTGCCGAGTGCAACGCGAACAGAGTCACCTGCACGTACGGGGCGAAAACACCAGGGAATGAGTAAATTTCGAACCGCGCGTAGCTAGGCATGTCATGTTTTTGGCTTGAACTGGATTGAGTTTTGCGAAGAAAATATTTGTGAAATGGTGCCATGATCGGTGTTCTTACGAAGAGGAGTTTGATGAGCCTGGTCCAGAAGTAGTTGAATCTTATGTCCTTCTCCAATCTGGTATAATACATATATAGGATCATGCAACATATGAATTAATGGTGTTTCATACCTAGAAGGATACTATTGCATGCATAATGCATAGGATCGATCCAGGCATGGAGTATACCTTGCAAAGAGTTTACTGCCGCGCCGTAGTCGCCACAGCCGGAGAATATTCAGGAACCTCAAGCCGGTGCTTTTGTCGCTCACCAGCCGGTAGATTATCTGAAACGGAATGGTCGAGGCCACGTCCATCGCGAACCACGGCCGTGTCAGGTACCTGAATAATCAGTGCGCTCACCCATGATGTTATTTTTAGATCAAGTGCAACTTCTCTATACTAACAGGACATCAAAACGTCAATAATATTTAGAGTAATTTTATAAATAATTTTGATTAGGCACGTACATATATACATCATCATATATATACCGTCAGAGTTCAAACGAAATAAATTAAAGCGTAGTATTGAAGATCGATCAGTTACCTCGTGGCGATCTTCCTGCGGTCGTAGACGAAGAGGTTGGTGGAGCTGTCGAAGTACGCGACGAAGAAGGAGACGGCGATGTCGATGGCGAAGAAGACGTCGACGACCAGGTCCA